>NC_138223.1:27896669-28156669 GCF_964197995.2 Scardinius erythrophthalmus
TTGCCCTTTTAGCTCATTTATCATGGAAATGTGGTGCATTTTTTTTTTTACCTTTTAAACTGTGACACCCCCACTGATGGCCCGATCTCCATAAAAGTTTGCACGCTTCTTTAGAATAATATGGCGCATGTGCTCAGCTAATTTGGTGAAGCTCTGCTCTTTTCCCCCCATTTTTCAGTCATTTAAATGTCATTTTGCATAGGGTAATACAGAGGCCTTCTCACCTTTATGACAGTTAAAGCGCCACCAATGGCCCGACGTCCATGAAAGTTTTCAAGCTTCTTCAGGATCACGTGACGCATGCGCATGCCCGATTTTGTGAGCTTGTATGCAAATCAGACAGCAAGATGGCCGCTTTCAGCCATTTCATGTGTTTTTTCCATAGAAATACATCATTTTGACACCCTTTTAACAGTTATAGCGCCACCAAGTGGCCAGTCGCTGCGCCCTTTTTCACGTGACCACAGAATGAGCTCGTACATGCGTGTGCTGAGTTTGGTGCAAAAATCTCGTTCCGTTCACGAGTTATAGCCAATTAAGCAAAATGGGCTCCTCCCACTTCGAACATTTTGGCGGCCCTTAGGGACCGTGAAGCGAAATTTACACTTTTTTTTGATAATTATTGACAATCAGACTCCAGAGAATCTTGCCGCACTGGTTTGGTTCCGGTCGGGCCAAAAACCTAGGACTAGTTCGCGAAAGTAGGTTTTTGGAAAAACCCCAAATACCCTAAAATTTTCCCAGGGTGCCGAGCAAATCCGAGGCATGCATCTAGTCCGCCTCGAGCCAAGGATTCCAGCGATATAAGACACTTGAGCCTACGCCTCACGGTTGATGAGTTATGAGCCGTTTCGTACTTTTGCCCGCTGTAGCGCCCCCGTCAGGCCGATCGGGGCGGGCCTTGGTGACGCTGTAGGCGGTGTGAGTACTATCAGCCCCCAAAGTTTCAAGTCTCCACGACTTACGGTTTGGTCTGCCCGATCAGTTTTATGTCTGAATGTTGCATCATGGGAAAATTAACAATTACAATAGGTGTTCAGCACTGAAGTGCTTGAACCCCTAATAAGTGGCTAAAAAAGGGCCACAAAAAGGCCTCTAAAAAAAAACTATAGGGTCTAGGCGCTTGCCGTCTGCGCTGCTGCGTTCCAAAAACTTTATCCAGCCTTCTAACATGTGCCTCGGAGAGGAAAAAGAACGTTTGTTGCCCTTTTAGCTCATTTATCATGGAAATGTGGTGCATTTTTTTTTTTACCTTTTAAACTGTGACACCCCCACTGATGGCCCGATCTCCATAAAAGTTTGCACGCTTCTTTAGAATAATATGGCGCATGTGCTCAGCTAATTTGGTGAAGCTCTGCTCTTTTCCCCCCATTTTTCAGTCATTTAAATGTCATTTTGCATAGGGTAATACAGAGGCCTTCTCACCTTTATGACAGTTAAAGCGCCACCAATGGCCCGACGTCCATGAAAGTTTTCAAGCTTCTTCAGGATCACGTGACGCATGCGCATGCCCGATTTTGTGAGCTTGTATGCAAATCAGACAGCAAGATGGCCGCTTTCAGCCATTTCATGTGTTTTTTCCATAGAAATACATCATTTTGACACCCTTTTAACAGTTATAGCGCCACCAAGTGGCCAGTCGCTGCGCCCTTTTTCACGTGACCACAGAATGAGCTCGTACATGCGTGTGCTGAGTTTGGTGCAAAAATCTCGTTCCGTTCACGAGTCATAGCCAATTAAGCAAAATGGGCTCCTCCTACTTCGAACATTTTGGCGGCCCTTAGGGACCGTGAAGCGAAATTTACACTTTTTTTTGATAATTATTGACAATCAGACTCCAGAGAATCTTGCCGCACTGGTTTGGTTCCGGTCGGGCCAAAAACCTAGGACTAGTTCGCGAAAGTAGGTTTTTGGAAAAACCCCAAATACCCTAAAATTTTCCCAGGGTGCCGAGCAAATCCGAGGCATGCATCTAGTCCGCCTCGAGCCAAGGATTCCAGCGATATAAGACACTTGAGCCTACGCCTCACGGTTGATGAGTTATGAGCCGTTTCGTACTTTTGCCCGCTGTAGCGCCCCCGTCAGGCCGATCGGGGCGGGCCTTGGTGACGCTGTAGGCGGTGTGAGTACTATCAGCCCCCAAAGTTTCAAGTCTCCACGACTTACGGTTTGGTCTGCCCGATCAGTTTTATGTCTGAATGTTGCATCATGGGAAAATTAACAATTACAATAGGTGTTCAGCACTGAAGTGCTTGAACCCCTAATAAGTGGCTAAAAAAGGGCCACAAAAAGGCCTCTAAAAAAAAACTATAGGGTCTAGGCGCTTGCCGTCTGCGCTGCTGCGTTCCAAAAACTTTATCCAGCCTTCTAACATGTGCCTCGGAGAGGAAAAAGAACGTTTGTTGCCCTTTTAGCTCATTTATCATGGAAATGTGGTGCATTTTTTTTTTTACCTTTTAAACTGTGACACCCCCACTGATGGCCCGATCTCCATAAAAGTTTGCACGCTTCTTTAGAATAATATGGCGCATGTGCTCAGCTAATTTGGTGAAGCTCTGCTCTTTTCCCCCCATTTTTCAGTCATTTAAATGTCATTTTGCATAGGGTAATACAGAGGCCTTCTCACCTTTATGACAGTTAAAGCGCCACCAATGGCCCGACGTCCATGAAAGTTTTCAAGCTTCTTCAGGATCACGTGACGCATGCGCATGCCCGATTTTGTGAGCTTGTATGCAAATCAGACAGCAAGATGGCCGCTTTCAGCCATTTCATGTGTTTTTTCCATAGAAATACATCATTTTGACACCCTTTTAACAGTTATAGCGCCACCAAGTGGCCAGTCGCTGCGCCCTTTTTCACGTGACCACAGAATGAGCTCGTACATGCGTGTGCTGAGTTTGGTGCAAAAATCTCGTTCCGTTCACGAGTTATAGCCAATTAAGCAAAATGGGCTCCTCCCACTTCGAACATTTTGGCGGCCCTTAGGGACCGTGAAGCGAAATTTACACTTTTTTTTGATAATTATTGACAATCAGACTCCAGAGAATCTTGCCGCACTGGTTTGGTTCCGGTCGGGCCAAAAACCTAGGACTAGTTCGCGAAAGTAGGTTTTTGGAAAAACCCCAAATACCCTAAAATTTTCCCAGGGTGCCGAGCAAATCAGAGGCATGCATCTAGTCCGCCTCGAGCCAAGGATTCCAGCGATATAAGACACTTGAGCCTACGCCTCACGGTTGATGAGTTATGAGCCGTTTCGTACTTTTGCCCACTGTAGCGCCCCCGTCAGGCCGATCGGGGCGGGCCTTGGTGACGCTGTAGGCGGTGTGAGTACTATCAGCCCCCAAAGTTTCAAGTCTCCACGACTTACGGTTTGGTCTGCCCGATCAGTTTTATGTCTGAATGTTGCATCATGGGAAAATTAACAATTACAATAGGTGTTCAGCACTGAAGTGCTTGAACCCCTAATAAGTGGCTAAAAAAGGGCCACAAAAAGGCCTCTAAAAAAAAAATTATAGGGTCTAGGCGCTTGCCGTCTGCGCTGCTGCGTTCCAAAAACTTTATCCAGTCTTCTAACATGTGCCTCGGAGAGGAAAAAGAACGTTTGTTGCCCTTTTAGCTCATTTATCATGGAAATGTGGTGCATTTTTTTTTTACCTTTTAAACTGTGACACCCCCACTGATGGCCCGATCTCCATAAAAGTTTGCACGCTTCTTTAGAATAATATGGCGCATGTGCTCAGCTAATTTGGTGAAGCTCTGCTCTTTTCCCCCCATTTTTCAGTCATTTAAATGTCATTTTGCATAGGGTAATACAGAGGCCTTCTCACCTTTATGACAGTTAAAGCGCCACCAATGGCCCGACGTCCATGAAAGTTTTCAAGCTTCTTCAGGATCACGTGACGCATGCGCATGCCCGATTTTGTGAGCTTGTATGCAAATCAGACAGCAAGATGGCCGCTTTCAGCCATTTCATGTGTTTTTTCCATAGAAATACATCATTTTGACACCCTTTTAACAGTTATAGCGCCACCAAGTGGCCAGTCGCTGCGCCCTTTTTCACGTGATCACAGAATGAGCTCGTACATGCGTGTGCTGAGTTTGGTGCAAAAATCTCGTTCCGTTCACGAGTTATAGCCAATTAAGCAAAATGGGCTCCTCCCACTTCGAACATTTTGGCGGCCCTTAGGGACCGTGAAGCGAAATTTACACTTTTTTTTGATAATTATTGACAATCAGACTCCAGAGAATCTTGCCGCACTGGTTTGGTTCCGGTCGGGCCAAAAACCTAGGACTAGTTCGCGAAAGTAGGTTTTTGGAAAAACCCCAAATACCCTAAAATTTTCCCAGGGTGCCGAGCAAATCTGAGGCATGCATCTAGTCCGCCTCGAGCCAAGGATTCCAGCGATATAAGACACTTGAGCCTACGCCTCACGGTTGATGAGTTATGAGCCGTTTCGTACTTTTGCCCGCTGTAGCGCCCCCGTCAGGCCGATCGGGGCGGGCCTTGGTGACGCTGTAGGCGGTGTGAGTACTATCAGCCCCCAAAGTTTCAAGTCTCCACGACTTACGGTTTGGTCTGCCCGATCAGTTTTATGTCTGAATGTTGCATCATGGGAAAATTAACAATTACAATAGGTGTTCAGCACTGAAGTGCTTGAACCCCTAATAAGTGGCTAAAAAAGGGCCACAAAAAGGCCTCTAAAAAAAAACTATAGGGTCTAGGCGCTTGCCGTCTGCGCTGCTGCGTTCCAAAAACTTTATCCAGCCTTCTAACATGTGCCTCGGAGAGGAAAAAGAACGTTTGTTGCCCTTTTAGCTCATTTATCATGGAAATGTGGTGCATTTTTTTTTTTACCTTTTAAACTGTGACACCCCCACTGATGGCCCGATCTCCATAAAAGTTTGCACGCTTCTTTAGAATAATATGGCGCATGTGCTCAGCTAATTTGGTGAAGCTCTGCTTTTTTCCCCCCATTTTTCAGTCATTTAAATGTCATTTTGCATAGGGTAATACAGAGGCCTTCTCACCTTTATGACAGTTAAAGCGCCACCAATGGCCCGACGTCCATGAAAGTTTTCAAGCTTCTTCAGGATCACGTGACGCATGCGCATGCCCGATTTTGTGAGCTTGTATGCAAATCAGACAGCAAGATGGCCGCTTTCAGCCATTTCATGTGTTTTTTCCATAGAAATACATCATTTTGACACCCTTTTAACAGTTATAGCGCCACCAAGTGGCCAGTCGCTGCGCCCTTTTTCACGTGACCACAGAATGAGCTCGTACATGCGTGTGCTGAGTTTGGTGCAAAAATCTCGTTCCGTTCACGAGTTATAGCCAATTAAGCAAAATGGGCTCCTCCCACTTCGAACATTTTGGCGGCCCTTAGGGACCGTGAAGCGAAATTTACACTTTTTTTTGATAATTATTGACAATCAGACTCCAGAGAATCTTGCCGCACTGGTTTGGTTCCGGTCGGGCCAAAAACCTAGGACTAGTTCGCGAAAGTAGGTTTTTGGAAAAACCCCAAATACCCTAAAATTTTCCCAGGGTGCCGAGCAAATCCGAGGCATGCATCTAGTCCGCCTCGAGCCAAGGATTCCAGCGATATAAGACACTTGAGCCTACGCCTCACGGTTGATGAGTTATGAGCCGTTTCGTACTTTTGCCCGCTGTAGCGCCCCCGTCAGGCCGATCGGGGCGGGCCTTGGTGACGCTGTAGGCGGTGTGAGTACTATCAGCCCCCAAAGTTTCAAGTCTCCACGACTTACGGTTTGGTCTGCCCGATCAGTTTTATGTCTGAATGTTGCATCATGGGAAAATTAACAATTACAATAGGTGTTCAGCACTGAAGTGCTTGAACCCCTAATAAGTGGCTAAAAAAGGGCCACAAAAAGGCCTCTAAAAAAAAAATTATAGGGTCTAGGCGCTTGCCGTCTGCGCTGCTGCGTTCCAAAAACTTTATCCAGTCTTCTAACATGTGCCTCGGAGAGGAAAAAGAACGTTTGTTGCCCTTTTAGCTCATTTATCATGGAAATGTGGTGCATTTTTTTTTTTACCTTTTAAACTGTGACACCCCCACTGATGGCCCGATCTCCATAAAAGTTTGCACGCTTCTTTAGAATAATATGGCGCATGTGCTCAGCTAATTTGGTGAAGCTCTGCTCTTTTCCCCCCATTTTTCAGTCATTTAAATGTCATTTTGCATAGGGTAATACAGAGGCCTTCTCACCTTTATGACAGTTAAAGCGCCACCAATGGCCCGACGTCCATGAAAGTTTTCAAGCTTCTTCAGGATCACGTGACGCATGCGCATGCCCGATTTTGTGAGCTTGTATGCAAATCAGACAGCAAGATGGCCGCTTTCAGCCATTTCATGTGTTTTTTCCATAGAAATACATCATTTTGACACCCTTTTAACAGTTATAGCGCCACCAAGTGGCCAGTCGCTGCGCCCTTTTTCACGTGACCACAGAATGAGCTCGTACATGCGTGTGCTGAGTTTGGTGCAAAAATCTCGTTCCGTTCACGAGTTATAGCCAATTAAGCAAAATGGGCTCCTCCCACTTCGAACATTTTGGCGGCCCTTAGGGACCGTGAAGCGAAATTTACACTTTTTTTTGATAATTATTGACAATCAGACTCCAGAGAATCTTGCCGCACTGGTTTGGTTCCGGTCGGGCCAAAAACCTAGGACTAGTTCGCGAAAGTAGGTTTTTGGAAAAACCCCAAATACCCTAAAATTTTCCCAGGGTGCCGAGCAAATCCGAGGCATGCATCTAGTCCGCCTCGAGCCAAGGATTCCAGCGATATAAGACACTTGAGCCTACGCCTCACGGTTGATGAGTTATGAGCCGTTTCGTACTTTTGCCCGCTGTAGCGCCCCCGTCAGGCCGATCGGGGCGGGCCTTGGTGACGCTGTAGGCGGTGTGAGTACTATCAGCCCCCAAAGTTTCAAGTCTCCACGACTTACGGTTTGGTCTGCCCGATCAGTTTTATGTCTGAATGTTGCATCATGGGAAAATTAACAATTACAATAGGTGTTCAGCACTGAAGTGCTTGAACCCCTAAAAATCAGTACAATTACAATAGGGTTTCAGCACTTCGTGCTTGAACCCCTAAAAATCAGCACAATTACAATAGGGTTTCAGCACTTCATGCTTGAACCCCTAATAATAATAAAAATCAGTACAATTACAATAGGGTTTCAGCACTTCGTGCTTGAACCCCTAAATATAAGGCGAAGCGTGGCGAGAAGCCGCAGTCAATATATTCCCCGTGGACTTACGCAATCTCGTCACAATCTGTTTAGCCGATGGGAAGCTGTAGTAGTCCAGAAAACAATTGTCATGTAATCCACAAAATAATAGGGTATTAGTCCCTTTGATGAATTCTTCATGCAACTGTTACACGGAGCCCGCTAAACTCAGACCGCTTCCCCGTTTGAACTCCGGAGTCCTCCCCCTGACGTCACTTCCCATTCCCCTTAAAACCATATTGCGTGACATAACAATGACGAGAGGACAAAACAAAAAACAAATAAAAGTCCATATAATAGTCCGTGATTACACCACAGGCATCTGATACAACAGTTTGCTTTTTTTCATGTGAAGAGAAAAAACAATACAAAAAAGCATGTTTATCATCACCTCAAAAAGCTGTACATAAAGGCAGAAATAGGTGACTATTACATCCCCCCCCCCCCAGCCAGCGGCTTATTGGGACAATAGAATGGTTTCAAGTCGACCACATTTACGTTATCCACCTTCAGTTTATCAGTTAGCCAACGAACACGGTAGTTTACAGGACCTAGTTTTTTCTCTACCCTAACAGGCCCTGACCATTTGGGTGTAAACTTGGCAGAGAATTTAGCTGAGGCTTTAGACAGAGGATGTGACCTAACCCAGACCAGATCCCCAACTGGAAAGTGTACATCTTTGCGTCGTGCATTATAGTACCTGGCTTGTCTGGCTTTTGCCATTCCCACATGTCGTTCGACCTCCTTCAGTAATAATGTATGTGAGTGTACTGTGTGGTATGTAGATGTATTGGGTGCAGGAGACTTGTGAATAAGGCGTTCTAACGGGCCTTTAAGGCTGCGCCCCAAAGCCAGCACAGCAGGGGACACACCAGTGGTCTCATGCACGGCAGTGTTGATAGCCAACCGGAACTCAGGCAGCCACCGATCCCAGTCCTGATGATGTTTGCCTACAAAGGAGGCCATCATGGTCTTAAGGGTCCTTTTGACCCTCTCCGTAAGGTTTGTCTGGGGATGGTATGCTGTCGTGAGCTTTTGGGTAACACCCCATGATTCACACAGGCTGGATAATAAATGACTAGTGAATTGAGGCCCCCAGTCAGACACAAGGAAGGCAGGTACCCCCCAGCGTGTAAAGATGTCATTCTTCAAGATCTGGCAGACCTTTGGTGTCTTGGCATCCTTCAATGCAAACAGTTCCACCCACTTACTAAAATAGTCGACAACCACCATTAAAACTGAATTCCGGGCTTTACTGAGAGGGAATGGCCCCATAAAGTCCACTCCTATCATCTCCCCTGGTACTTTGACTTCTGTCGATTGGAGAAAACCAGCTGGCTTTTCATTCGAACCCTTGTACTGTTGACATATATGGCAAGCTTGGACATGGGTCCAAACATCCTTGCGAACTGTGGGCCACCAGGCCACCTCCAGGAATCTTCAGGAGGGTCTTCATCCTTCCTAGGTGTCCTCCCAACGGACTGTCGTGGAAGTAAGACAGAAACTCCGCAACTAGGTTAGCGGGAACAACCAGCTGGTAATTAAAGCCGCCATACTTAGACGGTACACCCCGGTATAACACTCCCTGCTGCTGCTGGTAATGGAGGCGATCAGGTGAGTGCTGACCAATAGTGAGACCAAGATCTTGGCATAAGGGGTCTGTCTGCTGAGCTTTTCCGATATCCTGAAGCGACTTGGGTAGGTCAGACCAGTAAGATTTTGCGACTGCCACACATACCCTCCCATCCTGTGGAAGAGGAACTCGGGACAGAGCATCAGGAACTACATTACAGCAGCCTTTTTTATAGTGCACTCGGAAGGTGAATGCCTGTAGATGCAAAGTCCATCTTGTGAGCCTTGATGACGTCTTGGGACAGTTGAATGCCCAGGCCAGTGCGCTGTGGTCTGTATACACATCAAATGCCTCTCCTTCAAGGTAATGACGCCACTTTTCCACCGCCCATACGACAGCCAAGCACTCTTTTTCTGAGGTGGAATATCTCAGCTCAGTGCCATGGAGGGCTCTTGAGGCAAATGCAATGGCTCTGTCTTCACCCTCCATTGTCTGCATCAAAACAGCCCCCAAACCCACATCACTGGAGTCACAGTGCACATGAAAACCAGACTGTGGCTCTGGCTGAGCCAGCACTGGTGGGGACTGCAGCAACCCTTTAAGACGTTCAAAAGCAACCTGACACTGCTCATTCCACTCCCACTTGACTCCTTTTTTCTTGAGGTTATTAAGAGGAGCAACAATGTCTGACAGCCGAGGAATGCACTCTTGTCTCTGATCAAGGCTGTCTGATCGATTGCTCCTGTCTGCCTCGCTGCCTGCTGTGAGTGTGTTTGTTTGATTCGGTGCGATAAGCTCCGTCTTAGCCATATATTTCTTTGTTTTGAACCATCATTTTACTACCATTTCTAGTTGTTTATACTACTACATTTTACCCAACATCTCAGATTAACCTGACATCGCTAGCTTTTGTTATTAGTACTACTAGCACAAAACGCTAGTAATTCGCTAGCCTGTTAACGCGCCACCCGTGCGCTCAGCTATTTTATTTATTTATTTTTCTCTCGCGCGTCCGCGCCTTTGAGTTCATAAAAAGCTCAGGTGAGTAAGAATCACTCAACAAACACGGTGAGTAATGTCTTGTCCTGTTATTGTCACTTGCACTTCATGTCACATGTTTAGTATAGGCTTCTCTGTCGACAATATAGGATTTATATGCGATAAATGTAAGGAGACAGTTAGGTTGACAGAGAAGATTTCAGAATTAGAAACACGCATCCAAACTTTAATTGAGGATAGTAAGAGTGCTAGTGCTTTAGATGTTTTGGATGCGCATAGAATAGTGCACACTTTACATGAGTCGGTTCTGGCTGAAGTAGAGCCCGTGCAGCCGGGCAAATGGGTGACAGTGAGGGATCGCTCTAGTCGCGGATCTAAAAACCACTCTTCCGTTCCGATTACCATAACAAATCGATTTGCCCCGCTCAGTGAAACACCCACTGAGAATGATTGTGCCCTAGTTATTGGCGATTCTATTACACGGAACGTGAAAATAGAGACACCAACCACCATAGTCACATGTTTGCCGGGAGCCAGAGCGCCTGACATCAAAGCAAATTTAAAAGTGCTGGCTAATGCTAATCGTAAATTCTCTAAGATCATTATTCATGTCGGCACTAATGATGTTCGACTCCGCCAGTCGGAGATCACCAAAATTAATATTAAAGAGGTGTGTGAACTTGCAAGTACGATGTCAAGGACTGTAATTTGCTCTGGCCCCCTTCCTGTTCGCAGGAGTGATGAGATAGTTAGTAGATTATGTTCGCTTAACGGTTGGCTGTCGAAGTGGTGTCCGCTTAATAATATAGAATTCATAGACAATTGGAAAAGTTTTTGGGGCAAACCTGACCTGTTGAAAAGAGATGGTATTCATCCCTCCTGGGATGGTGCTGCTCTTCTCTCTAGTAATATGGCTCATAGTCTTAGAGCTCAAACATGACAATCTGGGGCTCAGGTCAGGAAGCAGACAGACTGGCTAAACCGACCGTCTGCTAGCGGCCTCGCGTCACCAAGGTCAGATAAATCCCATCACATAGAGCCTCTCTCACCTAGCTATCATCATATAGAGACTGTGTCTGTTCCCCGAATTTGGAAATCCAAAAAACGTTTAAACCCAACTAAGGTTAAAAATTTTATTGATGTTCAACAAATAAAAAACAGCTATAATACAGATGAGCAAATGCTAAAGCTTGGGTTGCTGAATATTCGATCGCTTACTTCAAAAGCACTCGTTGTTAACGATATGATTTCAGATAATAACCTAGATGTGCTGTGTTTGACAGAAACCTGGCAAAAACCAAACGATTACATTACTTTAAATGAATCAACCCCACAAGATTACTGTTATAAACATGAGCCTCGTCTGAAACGCAAAGGGGGTGGTGTTGCTGTAATTTATAGTAATAGTTTCAAAACCACTAAGAAATCAAGTTTTAAATATAATTCTTTTGAAGCATTGGTGCTTAATGTAAAAATATATAGTGTAAACGATAAATCACGTTTGAGATTTGTGCTGGCTACTGTATACAGGCCACCAGGGCACCATACAGACTTTATCAAAGAATTTGCGGACTTTCTATCAGAATTAATATTGACTGCAGATAAAGTACTAATTGTTGGTGATTTTAATATACACATCGATAATGAAAAAGATGCATTGGGATTGGCATTTAAAGACATTGTAAATTCAATTGGGGTTAGACAACACGTGTCAGGACCTACTCATCGTCGTAATCATACTCTAGATTTAATATTATCACACGGAATAGATGTGGATGCCGTTGAAATTCTGCAGCAGAGCGATGACATCTCAGATCATTATCTAGTCTCATGTAATTTGCATTTAGCCAAGGCTGCAAAGCCGACTCCGTGTTTCAAATATGTGAGACCTATCACTTCTGCTACTAAAGATTGCTTTATTAATAATCTTCCTAATCAGTTTCATCATCTCAGCATCTCAGATAGCTTAGAAGAACTAGATATTACAACAGAAACGTTTAACTCTCTCTTTTCCAGCACTTTAGACACAGTTACTCCGTTGCGCTTAAAGAAGATTAAAGAAAATAGTCCAACGCCGTGGTACAACGAGCACACTCGGGCCCTTAAGAGAGCAGCCAGAAAAATGGAGCGCAACTGGAAGAAAACAAAACTAGAGGTATTTCGCATTTCATGGAAGGAGAGCTCAATTACTTACAGAGAGGCTTTAAAAGCTGCTAGATCTGCTTATTTTTCAACCCTATTAGAAGAAAATAAACATAATCCTAGGTATTTATTTGAAACGGTGGCTAAACTAACGAAAAATAAAGCTTCAAGCACCGAAGTTTCCAAGCAGCACAGCAGTAATGACTTTATGAACTTCTTCACTTATAAGATTGATAATATCAGGGACAAAATTATAACTATGCAACCGTCTACTACAGTATCGCATCAGGCAGTGTATTGTAGTCTCCCTGAGGAAAAATTTGATTCATTCGTTGCTATAGGAGAGGAAGAATTTACTAAACTCATTAAATCATCTAAATCTACAACATGTATGTTAGACCCTATACCGACTAAGCTACTGAAAGAAATACTTCCAGAGGTCATAGATCCTCTTCTTAATATCATTAATTCATCTTTGTCTCTAGGATACGTACCAAAAAACTTTAAGCTGGCTTTGATTAAACCGCTTGTTAAAAAAACGCAACTTGATCCTTCAGAATTAGTCAATTACATGCCGATCTCGAATCTACCTTTTCTGTCAAAGATATTAGAAAAGGCAGTATCCTCACAACTGTGTTCCTTTCTTGAAAGAAATGATATCTGCAAGGATTTCCAGTCCGGATTTAGACCGTACCATAGTACCGAAACAGCTCTCGTTAGAGTCACAAATGATTTGCTCTTATCATCCGATCGTGGTTGTATCTCTCTATTAGTGTTACTCGATCTTAGCGCTGCATTTGACACCATCGACCACAACGTTCTTTTAAATAGATTAGAACATTATGTTGGCATTACGGGAAATGCACTAGCATGGTTTAAATCATACTTATCTGACCGTTATCAGTTTGTAGCAGTAAATGATGAGATGTCTCATCGATCACAAGTTCAGTATGGCGTACCACAAGGCTCAGTACTAGGACCGCTGCTGTTCACTCTGTACATGCTACCCTTAGGAGATATCATTAGGAAACATGGCATTAGCTTTCACTGTTATGCCGATGATACTCAGCTCTATATTTCTTCAAAACCTAACGAAACTTATCAATTCACAAAATTAACGGAATGCATAGCGGATATAAAAAATTGGATGACTTGTAATTTCCTACTTCTAAATTCTGAAAAAACAGAGTTTCTAATTATTGGACAAAAAACTTCCTCACGTAATAACCTAGAATACTGTCTAACACTTGATGGCTGCTCTGTTAAGTCTTCGTCGTCGGTTAGGAACCTGGGTGTGCTCTTTGATACCAATCTTTCATTTGAAAGTCACGTGTCTAGTATCTGTAAAACTGCATTTTTCCATCTTAAAAATATATCTAAATTACGTCATATGCTCTCATTGACAAATGCGGAACAATTAGTTCATGCGTTCATGACCTCAAGGCTAGATTATTGTAATGCTCTACTAGGTGGTTGCCCTGCACGCTTAATAAACAAACTACAGCTGGTTCAAAACGCAGCAGCTCGAGTTCTTACCAGAACCAGGAAGTATGACCATATTAGCCCGGTTCTGTCAAAACTGCATTGGCTCCCTATTAAACATCGCATAAATTTTAAAATATTGCTGATTACTTACAAAGCACTGAATGGTTTAGCTCCGCAGTACTTGAGCGAGCTCTTAACACATTATAGTCCGTCACGTCTATTGCGATCTCAAAATTCCGGCCAGTTGATTATACCTAGAATATCAAAATCCACTGCTGGCGGTAGATCCTTTTCCTATTTAGCACCAAAACTCTGGAACAGTCTTCCTACCATTGTCCGGGAAGCAGACACACTCTGTCAGTTCAAAGCCAGATTAAAGACACATCTCTTTGACCTAGCTTTCACATAATACATTATAGACTTCTATAATTTAATGTTATGCTGCATAGATTAGGTCAGCCGGAACCGGGAACACTTCCCAAAAATCCTGATGTACTCGTTACATCATGAGAAGAATGGCATCTACGCTAATTTTAGTGTCTGTGTTTATCCCAAGGTTTTTCCTGCAGCCTGCCGGATCCAGGCCGTATCCAGGTCTGACGAAGGACCTTCACCTGGACCGATGACAACGCAGTGCTGAAGTGCCAACTAGTCTCTCCCTATGGAGGATCCCACTACCACTCTACAGATAAGGCGTTGTCGGGAAAATTCGTCTCACGGTCCTACCCCAAAGCAACAAATAAAATAAAATTCCTTATCAAAATTTATAAGGAAAGACAAGTATTTTGTTTAGGCTTGGCTTGTAGGGAATTCCATACCTGCGTATATTCAAACGCACATAACTATAGAACCCATTCTAAATGCGCATGTGAACGCCATCAGCGTTTCTCACAGGTTCGCGTTTAACCTGTTAAGCTTCACCAGTGCGTCGGCCAGTGCGCTGTGGTCTGTATACACATCAAATGCCTCTCCTTCAAGGTAATGACGCCACTTTTCCACCGCCCATACGACAGCCAAGCACTCTTTTTCTGAGGTGGAATATCTCAGCTCAGTGCCATGGAGGGCTCTTGAGGCAAATGCAATGGCTCTGTCTTCACCCTCCATTGTCTGCATCAAAACAGCCCCCAAACCCACATCACTGGAGTCACAGTGCACATGAAAACCAGACTGTGGCTCTGGCTGAGCCAGCACTGGTGGGGACTGCAGCAACCCTTTAAGACGTTCAAAAGCAACCTGACACTGCTCATTCCACTCCCACTTGACTCCTTTTTTCTTGAGGTTATTAAGAGGAGCAACAATGTCTGACAGCCGAGGAATGCACTCTTGTCTCTGATCAAGGCTGTCTGATCGATTGCTCCTGTCTGCCTCGCTGCCTGCTGTGAGTGTGTTTGTTTGATTCGGTGCGATAAGCTCCGTCTTAGCCATATATTTCTTTGTTTTGAACCATCATTTTACTACCATTTCTAGTTGTTTATACTACTACATTTTACCCAACATCTCAGATTAACCTGACATCGCTAGCTTTTGTTATTAGTACTACTAGCACAAAACGCTAGTAATTCGCTAGCCTGTTAACGCGCCACCCGTGCGCTCAGCTATTTTATTTATTTATTTTTCTCTCGCGCGTCCGCGCCTTTGAGTTCATAAAAAGCTCAGGTGAGTAAGAATCACTCAACAAACACGGTGAGTAATGTCTTGTCCTGTTATTGTCACTTGCACTTCATGTCACATGTTTAGTATAGGCTTCTCTGTCGACAATATAGGATTTATATGCGATAAATGTAAGGAGACAGTTAGGTTGACAGAGAAGATTTCAGAATTAGAAACACGCATCCAAACTTTAATTGAGGATAGTAAGAGTGCTAGTGCTTTAGATGTTTTGGATGCGCATAGAATAGTGCACACTTTACATGAGTCGGTTCTGGCTGAAGTAGAGCCCGTGCAGCCGGGCAAATGGGTGACAGTGAGGGATCGCTCTAGTCGCGGATCTAAAAACCACTCTTCCGTTCTGATTACCATAACAAATCGATTTGCCCCGCTCAGTGAAACACCCACTGAGAATGATTGTGCCCTAGTTATTGGCGATTCTATTACACGGAACGTGAAAATAGAGACACCAACCACCATAGTCACATGTTTGCCGGGAGCCAGAGCGCCTGACATCAAAGCAAATTTAAAAGTGCTGGCTAATGCTAATCGTAAATTCTCTAAGATCATTATTCATGTCGGCACTAATGATGTTCGACTCCGCCAGTCGGAGATCACCAAAATTAATATTAAAGAGGTGTGTGAACTTGCAAGTACGATGTCAAGGACTGTAATTTGCTCTGGCCCCCTTCCTGTTCGCAGGAGTGATGAGATAGTTAGTAGATTATGTTCGCTTAACGGTTGGCTGTCGAAGTGGTGTCCGCTTAATAATATAGAATTCATAGACAATTGGAAAAGTTTTTGGGGCAAACCTGACCTGTTGAAAAGAGATGGTATTCATCCCTCCTGGGATGGTGCTGCTCTTCTCTCTAGTAATATGGCTCATAGTCTTAGAGCTCAAACATGACAATCTGGGGCTCAGGTCAGGAAGCAGACAGACTGGCTAAACCGACCGTCTGCTAGCGGCCTCGCGTCACCAAGGTCAGATAAATCCCATCACATAGAGCCTCTCTCACCTAGCTATCATCATATAGAGACTGTGTCTGTTCCCCGAATTTGGAAATCCAAAAAACGTTTAAACCCAACTAAGGTTAAAAATTTAATTGATGTTCAACAAATAAAAAACAGCTATAATACAGATGAGCAAATGCTAAAGCTTGGGTTGCTGAATATTCGATCGCTTACTTCAAAAGCACTCGTTGTTAACGATATGATTTCAGATAATAACCTAGATGTGCTGTGTTTGACAGAAACCTGGCTAAAACCAAACGATTACATTACTTTAAATGAATCAACCCCACAAGATTACTGTTATAAACATGAGCCTCGTCTGAAACGCAAAGGGGGTGGTGTTGCTGTAATTTATAGTAATAGTTTCAAAACCACTAAGAAATCAAGTTTTAAATATAATTCTTTTGAAGCATTGGTGCTTAATGTAAAAATATATAGTGTAAACGATAAATCACGTTTGAGATTTGTGCTGGCTACTGTATACAGGCCACCAGGGCACCATACAGACTTTATCAAAGAATTTGCGGACTTTCTATCAGAATTAAAGAACAGTATGTTTTATGTAAGACGATTTTATTTTGTAGCTAAAACTAAAATAATTGGTTTTAGTAAGCTTTTCAAGGTATGTTTTTCAACTTTAGGTTAATTATTTTTGTGGACATCAATGGTATGGACATACTTTCCAACTCTCTAAAATAATTGGTTTCAATGTATATTTTATTTTAAAGGATGTGAAGTTTTTGTGTGACATCCGCTTCTCACTTTCACTGCGAAGGGGGCGCAGGCACAATAACCACGCACATATAACTGGGACAAAGTTCAAACAACCGGCAAAAAACATCTGTTCTGTTAATATAACTATCCGTCAAAATTATGATTTAGTCCTAGCTAGGTCATAGTTCAAAACTAACTGTCATACAACATGATCGATAGGCTAGCAGGGTCAATAGGTTAATCCCATGACCGCATTCCGGAAGTTCAACCTGTCAATCATAAAGGTCACCGGAAGTTCAACCTGCCCAAAGGTCAAAGTTGTAAATCATTTTGACACATGTCCCCTGATAAGGACTACTTCTATATTTCTTCAAAACCTAACGAAACTTACCAATTCACAAAATTAACGGAATGCATAGCTGATATAAAAAAACAGAGATTCTAATTATTGGACAAAAAACTTCCTCACGTAATAACCTAGAATACTGTCTAACACTCGATGGCTGCTCTGTCGAGTCTTCGTCGTCGGTTAGGAACCTGGGTGTGCTCTTTGATACCAATCTTTCATTTGAAAGTCACGTGTCTAGTATCTGTAAAACCGCATTTTTCCATCTTAAAAAATATATCAGATATGAAAATATATCATATACCAGAACCAGGAAGTATGACCATATTAGCCCAGTTCTGTCAAAACTGCACTAGCTGCCTATTAAACATCGCATCAATTTTAAAATATTGCTGATCACTTACAAAGCACTAAATGGTTTAGCTCCGCAGTACTTGAGCGAGCTCTTAACGCATTATAGTCCTTCACGTCTATTGCGATCTCAAAATTCCGGCCAGTTGATAATACCTAGAATATCAAAATCGACTGCTGGCGGTAGATCCTTTTCCTATTTAGCACCAAAACTTTGGAACAGTCTTCCTAACATTGTCCGGGAAGCAGACACACTCTGTCAGTTCATAGCTAGACTAAAGACACATCTCTTTGACCTAGCATTCACATAATACATTATAGACTTCTATAATTCAATGTTAGGCTGCATAGATTAGGTCAGCTGGAACCGGGAACACTTCCCATAAATCCTGATGTACTCATTACATCATAAGAAGAATGGCATCTACGCTAATTTTAGTGTCTTTGTTTATCCTGAGGTTTTCCCGCAGCCTGCCGGATCCAGGCCGTATCCAGATCTGATGAAGGACCTTCACCTGGACCCGATGACAACGCAGTGCTGAAGTGCCAACTAGTCCCTCCCTATGGAGGATCCCTTTACCACTCTACAGATAAAGCGTTGTCGGGAAACTCAATTCGCGTATCTACCCCGAATTGATAAAATAAAATAAAATTCTGTATCAAAAATTATAAGGAAACGGCAGTACTTTGTTTAGGCTTGGTTTGTAGGGAATTCCAAACCTGCGCACATATATTCAAACGCACATAACTATAGAACCAATTCTTAATGCGCATGTGAACGCCATCAGCGTTTCTCACAGGTTCGCGTTTAAAGTCTATGTAGAGAGAATGGTGTCGTCTTAGCGGCCCCAAATTTAATAACAAATGATCGTTGCGACAGAAGCGAATCAATCAAAACTAACTTTAGCTGGAAAATAACTTTATTAAAGAACCGCTATAAAGCCAAAACAATCTCTGTTACCTTAAATTATACGTTTATCTCTGTAAAGCTGCTTTGAAACAATCTACATTGTTAAAAGCGCTATATAAATGAAGATGACTTGACTTGACTGCGTCTTATGAAGCAGCAGCAGAAACATAGGATATATATACAAAACATATTGTAATTTTCTGCTCGTCTGGCACTTTGACATTTACATTTTATGTGCGTGAGAAAGTCACATAAACCACAGAAAAAAATGATCAGAGCGGTCAGACTGAAACGGATTTTCAGAAATGTGATTTCATGTAATTTTTTGCCGTTCGCATCAGCTAAAGCTGATCGGACTTCAATCGGATATGCACAAAAATCAGATTTGGACAAAGTGTGAACACTGAACGTTAAGTTCTTAACAGTTGTTACGAAACTGCTCTAAGACTTTGGGTTGAGGATCCACATGTAGCATTTATTAAAGGTAAAGACGTAATCCAATAATATGTCAGGGCAAACAGGAAATTCACTGGCAGGAACCGTCACAGGACTGAGCTCTAGGGCAGGAGTGGGCTCTGAAGTGGACTCATGAGCTGAAACGGGCTCTGGAGCAGACTCATGGGCTGGAGAGCATTGTGCGACCCAAACACACAAAATGGCCACAGACATTACAGGAAGTGTAGCCACAAGCAGTAAAACCTCTAAGACGACCGGACTCAGGCCAACTGAGCTCTGAAATGTTGAGACCACCGGGATGCCAGCCGCTCTCACCGATATCAGCAGTGTGTCCGCCAAGCTAGATGCCAGTCTCACTCACATAGGGACCACCTTAATGGCTTCATGTGCAAAGTTCATGATGGCTGAAGACTCTGGCGTGGCATCCATGATGGCTGGAGACTCTGACGTGGCATCCTTGATGGCTGGAGATGACCACATCCAGGAATGCACAAACAAACTCTTTAAAAAGGCACTCACTATACGCTTCCTCTTTTTGGGAAACTGCTCTTTTAACTGTTGAAGCTCCCAGGGGTGGGAACACTGCACTTAACTGTGTACATTTGCTCTTTCTGCGAAAACACACCACTGTCAACAGAGAATGTCTCCTCTTATCAAGTGAAGGCAGATTGGCAGAATGCTGACAAACAACCACTCGGCTCTGAAGCAAAAAGCTGAATGAGTAAGTTGCACACAAACTTATATACTCGTATGTGCAGAGAGAGTGGCTTGTCATGCAAATCTCACATTTGCCAGTGTGCAATGTTTTTTTTTTGTTTTTTTTGTTGTTGTTTTTTACACCATTTGAAGGTGATTGAGCTCCTAAGTGAGATCCCACTATGTCAGTCAGTTGTCGTAACATCTAACATGACTGACTGATAGGGAACTGCTTTTGTTCTGTCTGCCCCTTCATTATCATAATTATGACATCTTTCATTTAGACTCACTTGATTACAGGTCAAACTGAGAAAGAAGACCAGTGTTTCCGGATTACAGGAATATTTCATTCAAAAAGAAGATTATGTCACCATTTTCTCACCCTAATGCTGTTCCAAACCAGTAAAAGTTCATGTTTGAAGAATGATCTGGCCACTCTTTACCATACAATGTCATTGTTATTGGTTACAACTTATTTTAAGTTGACATTGATAAAGTGTAATTACACAATTACACATTAACAAGTACTTTGTAATATTAATTAATTCAATTACTGAATGTAGGGTCAAGGTTAGGGTTAATGTTTGGTTTAGGGTTAGTTGCTTGTAATTATACATAATTTCCTGCAATTACTATAGTAAGTTCATGTATCATGAAACCACCAAAAAATATCATCCTGTAGCCCAAGACTGGTAGTCCACTAAAGCCAAGCAGGGTTCAGCCTTGTCAGTACCTGAACGGGGGTCTTCCTGGGAAAACCAGGTTGCTGCTAGAAGAGGTGTTGATGAGGCCAGAACATCCCCTGATGTGATTGTAAAGCGCTTTGGGGGTACAGTAGTTCACAGTAAAGCACTATATAAATGTCTAATTTATTCATTCAAAAATGAAGTGTTACCTTAAAAAGCTATTTCTACCTGATCTTACCCTTGAATTTAGCTTTGTTGGTGTAACCTAAGATATTTAGATTGAATCAGTAATGTTAAATCACATTTGTTTGAATACAAGTCATTAATTTAAATTAGTTACAACATTTTACAAGCACATTTTAGGTATCCTTTTTCAGTGTAGCTAGGTAGTAAAAGTACATTACACATTTCATGTTGCTTTGTTAACACAGAGTCACCAAAATGTACTGTATGACCCTGATATTTTAAAGGTCTTCAAGTCACTTTATCCAAGGCTATACTATATCAGTTTGCCCATAGTTCCTCACCTTGTTCCAAATGTAGCATTTGATCAATGAGATCTGTCAATAGGTGTTCTGTTACACCAGTATTAAGCATTACTGTTCAGGTCAAATAATGAAAGTAGTCTCTCCAGCACAGGAATGTTCAGCCCTCCACAAGGATGTCACCCTCTTATTCTCAGGTTCCCTTCATGATATGTCCTTGGTGTCTCTGAAATGGATCAAAGTGCTACAGGAATTCCAAAAATAATGTTTTTATCAAATAAAACTTTTCTCCCTCTTTCCCAGTGTCATTAAGTTCCATATCCCTCCATCATCAAATGATACAGTTATGAAAAAGCAGAGGAAATAGTCACTCTGATATGATTCTGTGGTGCATATTGAAGATATGAGGTGTTTAATTTTGCCTAATGTAGTTACATCCTAGATAGACCATTCATCAGAAGGGCAGGACATCAACAACATTTCTTTGATGCAACATCACTTCTGCTCTTTCTTTTTTTTTTTTTTTTTTGCTATGTGGCTCTTATCAATCATTTTGACATGAAGAGAGCAGCATGTATGCCCCTGGCTAAAGACACTCCAAGGATTTGCCCTTTTCTTCTCTGGGATGTTCCCCGTCTTTCTGCAGTGTTCGTAATGGAATTCTACAGGGATCTTTTCAATAGGATGGAGAGGAAGACAGCTCTGATGCTGAGTTTGTGTATCAGAGAGAGAGATAAAATATGAGAGAAAGGCCATGAGAGAATCATAGTGTTAGAAAGTGGAAATATGGGAGAAATAAAGGTGTGGGACAACTGCTGTAACAGAACATCTGTGCTAATTTCACATTCAGTGTGCATAAGTGTAGCTTCTGGCTTCCTGAGAAAAGAATATTCTATATGCAGATCACAGCGGCAATATTCCAGTGCTAGGTTACCCGAAGCACTAGGTAGAGCATTAGTCATAAGTAACACTTAATCTCTACAGCACACTTCCTAAAAGAAGAGTATTCTAAATAGCATGTAAAAATGTCTGTAACAAAACTAGAGCCTCAGGTCACTCGTAAGTCCATCACGTGCAACTTAAATTGCTGTTTCTTGAAGCTCTCACAATTACTGTACACTGCAAAAAATGCTTTTCTTACTTAGTATTTTTGTCTGGTTTCCAGTCAAAATATCTAAAAATTCTTAAATCAAGATGAATTTACTAGATAAGTAAAATTATATAAGATATTATGTCTAGCAAAATTATTTGTCCATGGGATAAGAAAAATAATCTTAATTCAAACAGAAACAAGATTATTTTTCTTACCCCATGGACAGATAATTTTGCTTGTTTTAAGCAAAAACTCACTTTATTTTGATCTATTTGAACATCTATTTGAACATGAATTGAACTGTTTTCATGCAGAAATACGATGTTATAGCAATCAGCGAGCTGTGCGTGCACATTATGAAACCCCTCACTGATTCCTTCTTTCGACCCTTCCGGAAAGGACCACACAGAGACGTAGGCTGAGCTCACCCATCACGTGTTTACTGGGAATATGTGAAATGACACCAAACAGACAAGAAATACAGCTCATCCGGTCATGTAACATTCTCCTCAACAGCTTGCATAAGACGTTTTTTCATAATTAGGAGCTCAGTTTCCTTTTTCAATTTTTTTCTGAACACAGAAATGACACCAAACAGACATGAAATACAGCTCATCCGGTCATGTAACTGTCAAAAATAAATATACAGTAAGTTACATGTGAAAATAAGCAACGAGAAATACAATCCATGTGCTCATAATGTACTCAACAGTGAGTTCGGCATAAAACATCAATTATCCATCAACTCTATATTTCTTATGACTCAAATATGAAATAAAATACTTTTAAAAGAACGATTTTGACCTTATAGAGAAATAAAATCATCCCTGACAACATTTTATTTCTGTTCGACCGGAGAGAGATTTTCCACCTACCATTCTCCTCAACAGACTGAGGAGAAAATGGCAGACTCCACTCTTAGTTTCCCCTAGTCGCCTGTAGGCTTGTCCCCATATCCCTTTCTTTTAGATGCACTTAAAACATTATATTTAATGAATATCTTAGGATTATTTTACAACATGAGCAAACATTTTGGCACAATTCATTACAAATTTATTTTACCCATTACACATACACGGTTTGTTTGCACATCAGTTATTACGGGCTTTCGCATGCCTTATGTATGACTGTATGTGTAGTGTTTTGAGTTTTTACTGATTATTCCAGCAAACTTTGTCCTTCTTCCCAGAAATAAATTATATATCCATTTCTATTTTATTTTTGTGTGTCTGTGCACATATTGCTGTTCATATCCTTGTAAGAATATAGGATGTTAGTTATTGTTTTAAAATAATTATTGACAAACTTTATGTTTGTGTCATCATTTCCACTTGCAGATTCGTCCAATCGCGTCCCACTCAAAGCTTAGAACAGCTTTGGATTTGAACAAGACAGGTATTTTGCCCATGGTGTTTTGAAGTAAAGTGCTTAAATATAGTAGATTAAGTCAAGATTTTCATCAATAATGGTGGATGACATGTTTTAATCCTGGATTGAGTCACTTAATGTGCTTGAATGTCGTTATTTTTGTGTATATTCTGGGCTTTGTGTTAATGAGCTCTTAATGAGTTGGTTCAAGTTGCCGCCCGGGTTTCTATGGTAATATGGTTCTTAAAGTGAGAATTCATCAGTCCATCCAGGAGCTGCTTCTTTTCCTGGTCCTTGCTTTAAAAATACATTCTTAAAAGCAGAGAAAGTGGATTACATTAAGTTGCTGCAGAGATGGAGAAACTAATGGCATCACATCAACATCAAACTGTTCCTTGATCAGACAGAGTTTACAGAAATGGAGCTTTCTATCTACATACAGTTGAGGTTGGAGACCATTCTAAAAGCATTTCTATGACTGTCTGGCCTGTCCAAAAAATAAATAAATAAATAAATAAATAAATAAATAAATAAATAAATAAATAAATAAATAAATAAATAAATAAATAAATAAAAATCTGTGCACCCATTTCAGCTAAATGTGAATATAGACATGTTGCAGTTCAACAAAGTTCAACAGCTTCTGTTACTTGCTTTCAATTTGTTGTTGTTTTGAATTAAAGTTTTTTTTTTATTATTTTGAAAAATATGTATATTTAAACTATGCTTTCATTGAAAATGAGTTAATTTTATGAAGTGAATTTAAATATGATTGTTTTCGGATATGCTTACACATTTCTTTATTCTCTTGCATGTTGTCCATCCGGTTCTACCAGAAAGACTCTGGAGATAGAATGATGTAACAAAGCATTAATTTATTGACAGCCCATCAAGCAATTATTTATAAAGTTATTTGACGTAGGCCCCATCCGTAGTGGATAATCTAAGGGTAGCGGATCTGCATTTCCTGCCTGAAGATGAAGGCAGGGGCGCAGCCGACCCCCCGGAAGGTATGGACAGGACCATCCTGGTGGTGGTGGGGAGGGTGAAGGTAATCGTTTGCGTCAGCAAACTTTAATTATATATTTCTAAAACTCCATTTGCGAAAAATGGCATCAAATCAAATCGCAGACAGGAGGGGGCCCCCCGCCTCACTACATTGGACTATTCCATTATCTCACTTTTACTGCGCATCTGCGAAAGTGACAAGGCTGTGCCAAAAAACTGACGGAGAAAAAGAAGTGATTGACAGACAGAGTGTACAGAGTAGTAGACAGAGTAAAAATGAAGCGAAGCTAGCTACCCAAGCGGTGCTGAAAAAAGGAGGCAGCGGGAGGAAAGCAAAAAGTCCGAAAAAGTGCGCGGCGCGAAAGATAAACAACACGCAGTAACAGGAGGACTGGGAAATACACAAACAGAGCAAGACGAGTCTAAACGCGAAAATTTTACGTTTCGAAGTTACCCAAGCGGCTCAAATAAAAGAAAAAAAGTGAAAAGACGCTGATAACTATTTGGGAACGCTGCCAAAGATGACAAACTTTTTTACGGCTACTGTTTTGGGGATACAGATCAGGAACAACAACGTCCAACGCACAGAAAAATCGTGAAGCAAAGAGGACACGGAGATCGACAGACAAAACTGAGCAGTTTACTTATGAATCATGATATTTGAAAAAAATCTCAGCTCTCAGATTCGGTCAATTCTATTACGAAATTCAAACAATAAATACCGTTTTGCCGTTTTAATGTGACGTGACAGATTCCTATAGCGGCACGTGAACTGATCATCTCTAGCTAATAGTAAATAAACACGAATTAACAATGGTGAAAGAT
The DNA here is from genome assembly GCF_964197995.2 of Scardinius erythrophthalmus. Lineage (NCBI taxonomy): Eukaryota > Metazoa > Chordata > Actinopteri > Cypriniformes > Leuciscidae > Scardinius > Scardinius erythrophthalmus. The sequence goes on from NC_138223.1 coordinate 27,921,721, forward strand.
ACAGTATAACTTAACGAAATGTATATTCCTCATTCATAATATTGATCAATAAGTGTTTTTCAAACGCGGAAAGAGGTAAAACAGCTGGAGAACAGTCACATAACATTTACCTCAGGAAAGCCATTTAATTGGCTAGAAAAAAAAGAGCTATAGAGAGTATTTGGCTAAATATGTGTAGGCCTACTATATTACTTATTTTAACCTTAAATTATACCAGCTGATACAAGCAAAAAAAAAAAAAAAAAAAAAAACATAGCTTACCAGAAATTGTAAGCTACCATGTAAACATTGTAACATGTTTCTGTTTAGGAGTAAAGAAGTGAATGCAGGGTTTAAAAGGGACGTTTTTTTCTCCTATCTAACCTTTACTTCCCTGTAGATTAGCTTTACCTGCCTATCCACCATTCAGTCGGTAGGGCCTACATATTTTTTTCGTTCTCTTTTAAAGATTGGATGGGGAGGGGCCCATAGCCTACCTTCGCCTTGGGCCCCCGATTTGCTAAATCCGCCACTGACTGCTGTGAAAAAAATCAACTGTGATTAAAACATTTTGCCAACCACTAACTGGAGCATAAAGGAAATGGAATGGATTGACAAACAAACTGACAATTTTGCTAGAGTTTAATGCACCCACAAACATTTTTCGTTTCATTTTTTTCAATCACACACACAAACATACACATCTTGCAAAATTACAGGCATAGCTTCTAAACCCATGACAGAAATAGGAATGGACCGTGTTTGTAAGGCTCTCCTATTTTTTTCAAACAGCTGCATGGTGAATGAAAAGAGAAGCTCCATACCACAAAGTTTAATGGATTATTTACTTGCAGAACTTCCACATCCTTATTACGACTCAGGCATTTAACCATATTAAGCACACCTATCTATTCATGTGCAGTCAGATTATTTCTACTTTTTATGGCTGTCAGTTACAGTGTCCCAGTAGTGCACAACACAACGGAAAGAGCAAACATAAGTTTACAACACAACGAAATCAAGCCACAACACAACGAAATCAAGCCACAACACAAGTGAAATGCTCCTAACCACTAGGGGGCTATCGGAGCACGTTTAATTATTTTTCCTTGTTGACACTGTTCTTCTTCTTGTTAAGGGCTGCTCACTCCTTATTAGTATTACCGCCACCTACTGTATAGCCTACATGGGGGATCTGTCTGTATTGTGTTTTTTATTATTAGCCTATTTGTATAATGCCTCACCATAGACAGTATAAGAAGTGGACAGAGCCATCTCATTGGAACTCAATTGAGACAAGTGAAGCACATTTTTAGCAAATTTTTAGGACTTCCGTTCCGTTCCGCGCAGACTCAAACAGAGCTTGACGACGTAGATGTGACGTGAGCAACCCATCTGTCTTCTAGTGGCTGTGGCATGAGAAATCTGAATCATTCCCTTCCGAATCTTGCAGAGACGGAGAGCGTGAGTAGGAGCTGTCCATGAGCTAGGAGCAGGAGAAACTTTTGCTAGGTATTCTGATTATTTATTTTGTCATTTTGCCTCCACGTCTCCCCGATTGCCCGCGAGCTTCTCCTCCCGTCCATACGGTAATCTCTCTACTGTGCGACAGAGAGTCGCGTGGTTATGACGCAATCGTTAGCCTACTTTTACAAAAACTGCTTCTACGGGGCCATAACATAAGCTACAATGTAATGTAGCATTTTATACATTGTCATGTTTCTTTAGAAATAAATAATGGACAAATGGAGTCTTCAAACACCTCAGATGTAAAGTTATTTGCTGTCAAAGTGACACCAAAATGAATGGGAGTCAATGGGATGCTAACAGCAGGTGAAATTCTGCTACAAGATGGTGGCACGCGGTCAGTCTAATTCCTTCCCGCTTGTGCCTCACCCACCCTCTGCTTCAGCTCCTCCAGCTTCCACCCTGGGCTCCTCAACCTTCAGAATGTGCAGAAGCATCACAATCCCCATACATTAAATCCTATGTTCTAGTCCTATATTCTTTAAAAAGGTTAAAACAGTCCCATATATCTGAGAATCTGTCAAGCCCTTTCCCAAGAGGTCCGTGACATTTGTCTATCCTTTATATTATTAAATAGACTACTACGTTTGATCATTATTTTTATTTCATTAAAAAAAAACAAAAAAAAAAAACATTCTCTACTGTTTCTAAAACATCACATTCACCACACAAACCCTTTTTCATGCTTCCCCATTATTGCAAGTGTTGAATTTAATCATTCATTAAGTGTCCCAATCTTAATCTAGAGATCATTACCTCTTCCTCTCTGTACCTTACATAACATTGTTCTTTTCCAACTAATTTTGCAATATTATAATACCATCTCCATGTGCTGCTATTTCCACACCTTTGTTGCCACTTATTTACTAGTTTCTTTTTTAACATCTCTTCTCCCCAGGGGTACTTTTATATCCACTAAGTTTTTCTTAAATGCTTTTTGCTTACTTGTCAGCGATTTTATTCCCTGCTATCCCAATGTGTGCCGGTATCCAACAAAAGTACAATGTTATACCCTCTGCTTTCTGCAGTCTGTACAATAATGTATATATTTCCATCATTAAATATTCTCTATCGGTAGACATTATACTTTTAAGAGCTGTCGATGAATCTGAACAAATCACAGTCCTAATTGGCTTAGTTCACATATGGGGTGTCTAAAAACGCATGGAAACTGTAGCCGCGCTGCTTTCTCCTTTCCACAAGGTGCAGCGAGATTAAAAATTCTCATTTTTTCAGAATGCCGCAAGCGCACCGCAGGTCATGTGACAAGAACCAACCAATCAGATTCACCCTTTCCGTAACAACATTGAAAGCTCAGTCAACATGATGTGGAATGCGCAGTTCATGGTTGCATAGCAACAACAGCCTCCACTGGAGCGTAATCGCTTTGGAAAGAAGGAGACAGCGGCAAAGCCACGCCTTCCATGTATCTTTAGACGAGATTTGTGAACGGCCCCTTCGTCTGTTCAATCCATTGTAGCCCTACTATTATAGCAATTAACTCTGTGTAATATATAAACAATTTATCAGTTATTATTAGACCTATTTTTGTTTTAAATCTCAGAATGTATACTCCTATACCAACTTTTTGATTAAAGGGGCTATATGTAGTTTTCAGCAGCCTCTAGCGGTGATGATTCAGAATGCAACCAATACAAAGCGGATGTTTCTCCATGATTCAAAAGCCCTGCCGATGTTGATCCGTGTTTTCATCCGAAGTTGATCCGATTCACGCTTGGCCTGACGAGCTTTAGCAGATAAAACTTGTTTTGTTTTTTATCATTATGTGGAGTTTGTGTTGGAGTCTGTGTTGTGCTGGGAGCAGGTCGTTTCTTAGTGTTAGCAGACTCCATGTCATACATTGCAGTGTCATCGCTGTTGAGTGCAAAGTCAGTAGACGAGGCGAGAGGCTCGGGAGCGCGCATTCAGGTCTCAGTCACGTCACTGGATTTCGCGGTAAATCCGACCCGGAGCCTTCACTTAGAGAAATAGGAACACTTACTTTCAGAGGTAATAGCAAAACCTCCCAAGTGGATCATTTTAATGTGAGATTACAACCCCTTCACATACAGGCAGAAAAAAAAAAAACGATTCATTTTAGTAGAAAAACTACATATAGCCCCTTTAACTGGATCTTTAGATCTATCTGTAAACATCTGCATAAAAGAGTAAAAATGTTCCTCTCATAAAAACATTGATTTCACTACTGCTACTACCTTCTTATGCTTTTTCCCAGGCCTCTAATAAATCTCATTTCAACAATAGGTTCAGGAAAGTTCCATCAGAGGTGGTCTTATATTACGGAGATGAGAGGGTCTGTATCTCTTACCATTGGATAAAGCATAACGGCTAATTTGGATCACATGAGGCACCTCAGCCTATCGTGTAAGGGCAGTGACGTCAGAGCACGAAGTTAAACATTTTATGACAGTCAGTTACAGCTTACGTTAATCAGTTTCATGTGGATTATTAGCGTGTTTGTCTTGTGAAAAACTGTTCTATATTTGGTGTTATATTACTAGTAAAGGGACAGTAAGACTGCATTGTTTGTGGAATGTGCTTTACTGCGGAAAAGAATTGTGAATATGCCTATTAAAGTTATTTTAAAGATGTCTATCAATGTAAGCAAATATCATTTGGGAATTGCCCGTCTTTCGAATATCTGGGTATTGTGTTAAAAGGTACTCCACGCATTTTACTTATTATTTACAGGCCTCCAAAATACTCTCCAGCCTTTGCTGAGGACTTTACAGAACTGTTTTCAACAGTTACCTCAGAGTTTGACTGTTTTACCATTGCTGGAGATTTTAACTTTTACATAGATAATGCAGAAACCAATATGGCAAAATAAATCAAAACTGTTTTAAAAACTTTTGATCTGACTCAGCATGTACATGGACCCACACACAATTGTGGACACACTCTAGATTTACTTATCAGTAAGGGTCTAAACATTTCATCGATTGTTATTAAGAATGTAGCACTGTTTGATCATTTCTGTATTTTCTTTGATATATTGATCTCTCCTGCCATTGAAGCTAGATTTGTGTCTGTCAAGGAGATGCTTAAATGAACACTAGTGTGCTATTTATGAAGGTTATATCTTTAACACCAAGCATATCTGCTGACTCTGTTGATTTTCTCCTTGATTCTTTTAACGCAAAGGTTAAAATTGAAATTGATGATATTGCTCCTGTGAAAGTCAGGAATGGCAGACAAAAAGCACCTCGGAGAAACACAACAGCAATGCAAAATATGAAAAGACAATGCAGGAATGCAGGAATGCAGAGTGCATGTGGCGGAAGACTAAACTTGTAGTCCATTAGAACATCTACAAAGACAGTCTTCATCCTTTCAATATGGAACTAGGCAAAGCTAGACAGACTTAAACAACACACAGACTCTTTTTGCTACTGTAGAGAGACTGACAACCCCCCCAAGCCAGATTCCCAATGAATTGCTCTCAGTTTGCTTCCTTCTTCTCTGAGAAAATCAATAATATCAGAAAGGTGATCAGCACATCCTTGAATTGCGCTGGGGTCAGACAGATCAGACCACAATCTGAGAAAGTAGTTACTATTTCGAAGAAATTGATGGCAAAATTTTGGAAGAAACCATATAGTACCTTAAAACATCAACTTGTGCCCTTGACGCACTTCCCACATCTTTTTTCAAAAGTAAGTTAAACTGTTTAGAAGCAGATCTCCTAGAAAGTGGTAAACACTTTTTGTGGTAAGAACAAAAAGTTTTCCAAACTCCCTGAAAAGTGCAGTTGTCAAGCTCCTCCTGAAATAGAGCAATCTGTATAAGACCATATTAAGCAACTATAGACCGATCTCAAATCTTCCTTTCATAGGCAAGATCATTGAAAAAGTTGTCTTCAATCAGCTGAACAAATTCTCAAGCTCGAATGGATGCTTTGACAATTTTCAATCTGGTTTCCGACCGCATCACAGCACAGAGCCAGCGCTCATAAAGATAATAAGCATACTATCATCTGAAAAATATTGCAAGAATTAGATTATTTGTTTCCAGTCAAGACTTAGAGAAACTTGTGCATGCTTTCATCACCAGAAGGGTGATTATTGGAATGGACTCCTCACTGGCCTTCCCAAAATGACCATAAGACAGTTGCAGCTCATACACAACGCTGCTGCCAGGATTCTGAGCAGAACTAGAAAATATTAACATATCACACCAGTCCTCAGGTCTTTACACTGGCTCCCAGTTACATTTAGGATTGATTTTAAAGTATTATTACTGGTATATAAATCATTCAATGGCCTAGGACCTCCATACATTGCAGATATGCTCACTGAATATAAACCCAACAGATCACTTAGATCATTAGGATCACATCAGCTAGAAATACCAAGGGTTCACTCTAAGCATGGTGAGTCTACTTTTAGCTACTATGCCAGCCGCAGCTGGAACCAGCTTCCAGAAGAGATCAGATGTGCTCCTACAGTAGTCACATTCAAATCCAGACTCAAAACACATCTATTTAGCTGTGCATTTACTGAATGAGCACTGTGCCACTATTCGTCTGACTTTTTGTACTGTATTTAATTACATTTTTTATTCTAAACTGTTTTAATTATTCTTATTTCTTTTGATTATTTTAATTTCTTCTCTGTAAATCACTTTGAATTACCACTGTGTATGAAATGTGCTATATAAATAAACTTGCCTTGCTTTGCCTATTAGCTGCAAATTACTAGTCACCGCAGGGCACCAAAAAAAAAAAAAAAAAAAAAAAAATTAAGATTACTAAGACCTTAATTGTAATTGAATACATATTTAATTAATTCAAATTATATGTATTTTTTTTACCATCATGCATTAAAAAGCATATATCATTGTCACGATTTGGTTATTTTTCATGTTCCTGTTTCATGTCTGTCATGTGATCCCCTATTCAAGTCATGTGATCCTACCATGCATTCCCTTCTTCTTCTTGTTCTTCTTGTTACTGGCCGCTCACTCCTTAGGAGTATTACCACCACCTACTGTACAGCCTACATGGGTGATGCATCTGTATATTCCTTTTATGTTATATACATTCCTTCCCTCTTCTCTAATTTAATTTGTGAATGTAATGCCTCACCCACCTTCTGTTGGCGCTGCGTGTTCAGCTCCTCCAACGTCCGCCCTGGGCTCCTAAACCGTCAAGGTGGGCAGAAGCATCACAATCCCCATACACTATATCCTATACTCTAATTCTGTACTCTTTAAAAAGTTTAATATAGCCCCATATTGTAACAGTCACAGCCTATTACAAGGCAGGCTATCTTTTTCTTGGGGTATGTTCATCCTAGCCACTAGGTGTCACTAATAGGACCCCATGTTTAGAGTCAAAAGGGGAAGTAGTAGAAGGAAAATTATACCACAGCACACCTTCACCTGTTCACTGCTGTCGTGGAAAATCCTGACTTGGGAAACTTATTGTTTGCTGCCCCAAATGTAAGTGCTGTTATATCATGTTTTGATTTTTGGAATATCTTTGATTTAGGTGGAGACCTGTTTCTCGTAAATAGTTTGTTTGTTTGTTTATGGATGAGTTGATTTGTTGTATTTCTTTTTCTTGTAGAGGATTTTTTGTGCTATTATGATTCTGCTGGACTACTTACCAGAAGAACAATTTCATTGACTGTCTTTGGAGGCAGAAATGCCCTTATCCAACAAAAGACATTATGCGACCATTTAAAGACTAATGACCAAGTCTGGTCTCATCCTGTGGGAATTGACATTGACTCAGTATCCTCTTTGCTCACCTACAGTTTTGATTTGGACAGTTTATTTGGCTGATGATTGTTTGGCACATGCTTGTGTCTATACTTCAATACATGTTTAAAAAGAGTTTATGCTCTTTTGAGTGTTTATTTCCATTACTTTTTTGTTTGATTTCTTGAAAAACGTTATATACGTTATATCCTTCACAGGTCTTGTTTTGCAAATATGATCCCCCCTTTTTTCTTATAACTCATCAGTTCTAAATAGCTGGGACAGTTATAGAGTGGCTAGAGACTGTAAATGTGAGACTGTCACATTTTGTACATGAAATGTATCAACATGATTGGGATCATCTAAAAATGACACAGAACAATTAACAGGACCAAGACATTTCTCAATCTTAGCAGGACCTTTCCATTTCACAGCAAGTTTAGCCATAAATCCCTCACTAGCTCGTGACAAAGGATGAGTGCGAACCCAAACCAAATCCCCAATCTGGTAACTCACAGGTCTTCTCCGACGGTCGTAATACCTTCTCTGTTTTGCCTGAGCTCGCTCCACATTCCTTTGCACAGTTATTATCAAGTCCTTCTGTCTCTCTAACACTGGGTACGCAGGACTGTCTGGATCTGGATGTCTTTGAATGGCTCTTTCTAGAGGTCCTTTCAATTTCCTGCCCAGTGCGACTTCAGCTGGAGTGAATCCTGTCCATTCTCCCAATGCTTTGTTGTCATTCTATCTAGCCTTACCCATACCAGAAGAGTCTTCTGAAACCCGCTCTCTTATCCATCAACTAGTGGACAATGCAGACACATCTTCAGGATTGAAGTCACACCTTGAACAGCTCATGAAAGAATGGCCCACAGTGTGCACCAATGAAATTGGGCACACCAATATAGTGAAACATCGCATCATAACCACTAATGAAGTACCCATCCGCCGGAAAGCCTATAGAGTATCTCCTGAAAAACAGCTTTTTGTCGATCAGGAGATAAAGGGGATGCTTGATAAGAAAATTATTCGACCCTCGACGTCTCCCTGGGCTGCTCCAATTGTCCTAGTACCCAAGAAAGGAGGAGGACAAAGATTCTGTGTTGACTTTAGAGGGCTGAACTCAAAGACTTTTCTGGATGCATACCCTATGCCACAAATACAGGATATTCTTGAGTCTCTCCATGGAGCAGGAATCTTCAGTACCCTAGATCTAAAAAGTGGGTATTGGCAGGTGGAAATGGAACCTGACAGTATCTCCAAGACTGCTTTTGTCACATCATCTGGCCTATTTGAATTTCTTCGTTTACCTTTTGGCCTCAGAAATGCTGCTGCTTCATTTCAGCGATTGATGGAGATAGTGCTGAAGGATTTTAGGGGGAAGAGTTGTTTTGTGTACATTGATGACATTGTGGTGTACTCGAAGACGGAAGAAGAGCATTTGACACACCTGCAAGCAATATTTCATTGTCTCTACAAAGCAGGGCTCACTGTCAATCTCCAGAAGTGCAACCTCATGCAAAAGTCTTTGCTGTTTTTAGGACATGTGGTATCTAGTGAAGGAATACAAACAGACCCTGCAAAGGTGGAAGCTGTTAGTAAATTCCCCGTCCCTCAAGGTTTGAAGGAGGTACAACGGTTCCTAGGTCTTGCAGGATGGTACCAAAGATTTATTAATAAGTTTTCTGAGAAGGCTGCACCACTGCATGCTTTAAAGAGAAAAGGAGCAACATGGTCTTGGACTGAGGAATGTCAGAAATCTTTTGAATTGATCAAACAAGATCTGACCAAAGCACCTGTCTTGATGGCCCCTGATTTGACAAAACCTTTCAAAGTCCAGACTGATGCTAGTGACGTGGGCTTAGGAGCTGTCCTAACACAAGAGTTAGACGGATCAGAACATGTAATAGCCTACGCTTCACACTTGCTACAAGGAGCTGAGAAGTCCTATTCAGTTTCAGAGAAGGAGTGTTGTGCCGTCATATGGGCCGTTGAGAAATGGAGGCCCTATCTTGAAGGTAGACCTTTTGAAATCATCACTGATCATGCAGCTCTCACGTGGGTGTTTAATCACCCAAAGCCGTCTTCCAGATTGACTCGATGGGCCATCCGACTACAAGAATTTGACTTCAGTGTCAAATATCGAAAAGGTCAGTGCAACATTGTGCCCGATACCCTCTCACGTAGTCACTTGAATGTCTCTTCACTTTCTCTATTAGCCCATGTCCAATCACAGGACTCATCTACCACTTTTTCCAGTTTCCCGATAGAATGGTCTGACATTGCCAAATCCCAAAACGATGACCCAGATATGCAAGAACTCATGAACCAAGCCAGGTCACTCACAGATCCCAATCCATTACGTATACATTACCTGTTAAAGAATGGCTTTCTTTTCCGCAGTATGCCAGATGGACAGAAAGGGCCCAAGTTACAACTAGTCATTCCTGCTAGCCTGCGAAAGGACTTCCTCAAATATGCGCACGACAACCCGTTAAGTGGCCATCTTGGTAGACTTAAGACTCTGCTGAGGTTAGTAGATATCTGTTATTGGCCTACTTTACGCTCAGACGTCTGGAAGTATTGTAAAGAATGTCAGATCTGTCAGCAATACAAACCCTCCATTTCCAAGTTAGCCGGTCATATGCAGTCGACTCCTGTGGTGGAACCTGGACATATGTTGGGGATTGACCTCATGGGCCCATTTCCTAGGAGTTCTAAACGAAATGAGCATCTCCTTGTGGTAGTGGACTACTGTTCAAAGTGGGTAGAGTTGTTCCCTCTGCGTGTGGCCAAAACACCTCAAATCGCTCGTATCTTGGTAGAAGAAATCTTCACCAGGTGGGGGACTCCAATGTATTTGGTATCCGATCGAGGAACCCAGTTCACTTCCCAACTCCTGCGGCTAGTTTGCAAGCAATGGAGTGTCGTCCAAAAATTGGCTACCACAGCACACCCTCAAACTAACCTCACTGAAAGAGTCAACCGTACTCTTAAGACTATGATCTCATCCTATGTTCAAGATCACCACCGGCATTGGGACAGATGGTTGGCGGAGTTCCGTTTTGCCATAAACACAGCTTGGCAGGAAAGCACAGGATTCACTCCAGCTGAAGTCGCACTGGGCAGGAAATTGAAAGGACCTCTAGAAAGAGCCATTCAAAGACATCCAGATCCAGACAGTCCTGCGTACCCAGTGTTAGAGAGACAGAAGGACTTGATAATAACTATGCAAAGGAACGTGGAGCGAGCTCAGGCAAAACAGAGAAGGTATTACGACCGTCGGAGAAGACCTGTGAGTTACCAGATTGGGGATTTGGTTTGGGTTCGCACTCATCCTTTGTCACGAGCTAGTGAGGGATTTATGGCTAAACTTGCTGTGAAATGGAAAGGTCCTGCTAAGATTGAGAAATGTCTTGGTCCTGTTAATTGTTCTGTGTCATTTTTAGATGATCCCAATCATGTTGATACATTTCATGTACAAAATTTGAAGCCTTTCTATGGAACTGTTGATAATCTTTCTAATTGAGGGGGGGGATATGTAACAGTCATAGCCTATTACAAGGCAGGCTATCTTTTTCTTGGGGTATGTTCATCCTAGCCACTAGGTGTCACTAATAGGACCCCATGTTTAGAGTTAAAAGGGGAAGTAGTAGAAGGAGCATTATACCACAGCACACCTTCACCTGTTCACTGCTGTCGTGGAAAATCCTGACTTGGGAAACTTATTGTTTGCTGCCCAAATGTAAGTGCTGTTATATCATGTTTTGATTTTTGGAATATCTTTGATTTAGGTGGAGACCTGTTTCTTGTAAATAGTTTTGTTTGTTTGTTTGTTTATGGATGAGTTGATTTGTTGTATTTCTTTTTCTTGTAGAGGATTTTTTGTGCTATTATGATTCTGCTGGACTACTTACCAGAAGAACAATTTCATTGACTGTCTTTGGAGGCAGAAATGCCCTTATCCAACGAAAGACAATATGCGACCATTTAAAGACTAATGACCAAGTCTGGTCTCATCCTGTGGGAATTGACATTGACTCAGTATCTTCTTTGCTCACCTACAGTTTTGATTTGGACAGTTTATTTGGCTGATGATTGTTTGGCACATGCTTGTGTCTATACTTCAATACATGTTTAAAAAGAGTTTATGCTCTTTTGAGTGTTTATTTCCATTACTTTTTTGTTTGATTTCTTGAAAAACGTTATATACGTTATATCCTTCACAGGTCTTGTTTTGCAAATATGATCCCCCCTTTTTTCTTATAACTCATCAGTTCTAAATAGCTGGGACAGTTATAATATATCTGAAAATCTCTCAATCCCCTTCCCAGGAGGTCTGTGATATTTACTGATCAATCCTTTATATTATTGAATAAACTATTTTGTTGATCGTCATATTTATTACATTTAAAAAATGCATGCTCTACTGTTTCTAAAACATCACATTCACCACACATACCATTTTCATGCTTTCCCATTATTGCAAGTGTTGAATTTAATCCTATGTCCTAATCTTAATCTAGAGATCATTACTTCTTCCTTTCTGTACCTTCCATAACACTTTTCTTTTCCTACTAATTTTTCCATGTGTTCCCTTGACTGATGTGTCATGTTGTCATTGGTTTATTGTTTCATTGTTCACAGGTGTCTTGTGTGTATTTAAGCCCTCATGTTTGCCATGTGTCTTGGTCAAGTTTATATATATATATATTAGGGCTTGCATAGACTAGTCGAGTAGTCGATAGATCGACTACTTCAACCAGTAGTCGACGCTGTCGGAAACAATCGACTACTCGAGCGTCCATTAGCCTAAACATAAATGAATTAAAAATGGCGAACGCCACCAACAGACACCACGCGTCAGATGTGTGGAAGAACTGCATCAAGGATGACAAAAATATTGTAATTTGGCCAACTCTGCAAGAGGCCGTTCACATATTGCTTCTAAAAACGTGTGGAAAGCGCGCGCGGCCGTGCCGCTGTCTCCTACAAGCGCTTGCGCTCCCGTGGCGTCTGTCGTTGCTATGCAACCAAACTGCGCTCTACATGATGACGAAGAAGTATCATTCAGCAAAGGATTAATTTATTTCTAGCCCTTGCATTAGCTTTACTACTAGATATATTTCTGGAGATGAGAAGGAAAAACCCGACTGGACAAACTAGCGCACCACGTCCGTTGCTTTCATTATGAGCGCGCTCGCCGCGCGCCTACATTTGAAATAACGACCTTGAGCGCGGAAAAGACGCGATATGTGAACGGCCCCTAGAAGCAGACGTCTGAAATGAAAGGCAAGAACGGCTATTTATTTGGCTTTAGACTGTTACATGAAAATTTAAAAATGAAATGTCATAATTATAACGTTTTGAGAGTTTACTTATGTAATTGTTGCATTAGGCTATGAATTAATAAATGTTTATTGATAAGATCTAGCTATTTCATGTCTTTTCATATACAGTAGCATAAACGACGAGTAGTCGAGTAACTCGAGTATTGTTTTGATAAGAAATCGACTAGTAGAAATCAGTAGTCGTGCAACCCCTAATATATATATATATATATATATAATGTATATATGTATGTATGTATATATGTATGTATGTATATATGTATGTATGTATATATGTATGTATATATATGTATGTTAGTAAATGGACTTAAACTTCCAAAAACCTGTAGAGTAGTGGTCTGGGTTCAAACATTCTGACACACAAAGTGAAGCATTCACGCGACTGGAAAGAAAGTGAGGCTTTGTTTTTCATTGATCACGTTTTTTTTCTCTGAAAACAATACGCGCTCCGGCATGGAGCTTCATGAGAAATTGCGCTGCGTACTCAATACAGGCTTTGAAGCTTCAGTGTCATATGTAACATCACTAGTCTGTGTCTGTGTCCCCATGCTTTTGTTTTATGTTTGATCTTGTTATGTTTGTAAATAAACTGCACTTGGGTTCTCTCTACAACTTGCCTTCAGTGAAATACTTTACAATCATCACCATTAGGCACACAGTAGTTAAAGGGATAGTTCACTTTGAAATTAAATTTTGGTATGTTTTAGCTTACCTCAAGGGCATCCAAGATGTAGGTGTCTTTGTTTCCGCAGTAGTTTCAATTTTGATATTTTTAGGTCAAACCGTTCTTATCTGTCAGTCGTATAATGCAGGTCTATGGTCACTATCTGAAAGAGCATGCACAGAGAAGTCCAAATTAAACAATTCCCCATCGTAAGTACACATTGATGGCCTAAGACACGAAACGAGCAGTTTGTGTGAGAAAATGAACAGTATTTATATTGTTTTTACCTCTTGTACACAACACATCCAAGTGATCTGAGGGCGCGCGCGCTTCCGGCACTTTCTTCTTCTTTTTTTTTTTTTTTTTAACGGCAGATCGCAAACAAATGTGCATTACCGCCACCTATCTCAGAAATGGACCATTGACACTTTCCTATACTTCTTGAACCTATCAACCGAAATAAATTCCCCTTATTTACACGCAGAGAGGCTTCATAGAATTTCATCCGGCGCTGCGTGTTCAGCTCCTCCATCCACTCTCAGCCCCCATGACAGGAAAAAAAAAAAACGCGTCCAAGTGATCTGAGGGTGCGCGTGCTTCCTGGTGTGTGACGTGTGCGCGCTGCGCAAGCGCCGGAATTAATTATTATTATTTTTTCTGTCATGGGGGGGAAATTGTCATTTTTCCGCAGCGCCGGATGAAATTTGCGCTGTGATATATCAAAATATCAATATCAAAATTGAAACTACTGCGGAAACAAAGACACCTACAACACATCTTGTATGCCCTTGAGGTAAGCTAAAACATACCAAAATTTAATTTCAAAGTGCACTATCCCTTTAACACAACACTTCATGCAAACTGCAAACTATCTTTACTGCGGTTGTTGACGTGTGATTTTGACACTAACAACATGGCCGCCTTGCAGAAGAACTTCAGACTGTTCTGACCTAGTGTGCTATATCTTTTCTAACTGGTCTGACTTTGTATAAATTATGCAACCAAATACAGAAGTGTGCTGCAAATACAATGCAACTACATACAGAATTGTGCTGCAAATACTCACAACCAGAGGTGTAGTGGTAAAAAAAGAGGTGGGTAAACTATAAATTCTGGTGGACCACAACATGGTCAACCAGTAAGGTGGGCCTCTGCCTACCGGTGTATGTGTATCCTGATGACATCACTATATGCTATCATTAGATGGCACTACCAAGGGTATCACTGGTTGTTCCCTCATCATAGGTCACACAATCACTATTCAATTCATACATTAATCTAAGTTCTTGTTAAAGAGACTCAAGAAGGAATAATATGGTTGAAATCTATAAAGTTCACTAAATGACACAACAGAGAGAACAAAAATATTTAAGAGAGATAGAGAGGGAGGCTTATATCCAGGGCTTCCAATGCAATGCACTTGTACATAATGATTAGGGATTTGGGATTATTTTCATAGTCGATTAATCTGTTGAATATTTTCTCGATTAATCGATTAGTTGTTTGGTCTATAATATGTCAGAAAAAATGTGGATCAGTGTTTCCCAAAAGCCCAGGATGACGTCCTCAAATGTCTCGTTTTCTCCACAACTCAAAGATATTCAGTTTACCGTCACAGAGGAGAGAAGACACTAGAACATATCGTCGCTGCCCGATGAAACTCACGTATGTCCAAAACGGTTACTTTTCAGGAAGTGAAAAAAACAGCTAATTTCAAAATCAGTTGAACGTAGCGTTGTCATACTTGTTACGGCATCTTTAAATGTAACCATATTCTTGCCAGTGTAATGATATAATCGACATTTGACCAAAATCGAGTTTAAATGGACATACGTGCATATTTTACAGTAACGGTGGTCGATACGCGTTCTTCCAATCATTAATTAGAATGGCCAAGTCGCGTTTCATATTGACAGATGAATAGGCTACGCTCAGTTTATTAAATGGCCTACGTCTCAGTTTATTAAATACGCTCAGTTTATTAAATGTCTCTTGCAAACTATGAAGGGACAATGAATCAATACACTCATTGCTGACCCCAGGGCCGGCGCGTCCATATAGGTGAACTAGGCAATTGCCTAGAGCGGCACTTTTGTAAAGGCAAAATGTGTGCCAACCGGGAATGAACAATTCACAAAATAGGCTAGGCTATATGATCATATAATCATACATAATCAGAGAGTAGCCTTTTTCTTTTCGTTTTGAATTATTTAGTTAAAAGACTTTTCAAGCTTTGTGTATTTGATGTCTTTCTCATGTCTGTGTGAGGCATACACTGAGTTTCGTTAAGTTAGGATGAGATGAGCTCCAGTTAACGTGCAATGCAAGTGACCGCACGGGCGCCTCCATGATTATATTGTCTGCTATATATTTGCCTCTTATTTATTAAATCCACTCCAGGCAATTTATTAAAATTAAGATACAATTTATACAAAACGAAATTCACTTTAAAGAAAGGCTTTCTACAAAACCAGACTTAATGAAGTGGTCAAAATCATGTCTGATCCGTCTCAAATTGTGAATCCTATTACTCGTGCTGTTCACTTTTCATACTTTCAACAATATAGTAGACCTACAGACTCTATTTGTACAAATTGCTGCACATTCATTTAATTCTGAATTTTGCACACACAAGTTGAAAGGCTTCAAATCAAGTTCACGGATAATTGTGCTTGCATTTATTAATCATTATGATACTAAAATCATAACAAAGATTTTTCTTTAAAAAAAAAAAAAAAACAAGCTGCACCCTTTTTTTTTACATTTCATCTTTCATTCCGAAATAGAATAATGAATGAACGAAAAAGTACACGGACCCAACATGTAGGCTATTAGCCTTTTTACCCGTTATCAGTCTAAATTAATCTCGTTTTTAATTTAACTTAATTTCGTTTTTCTTTATTTAAATTTCGTTTTTCTTTATTTAAATTTAGTTTTTTTCTTTATTTAATTTTCGTTTTTTTCTTTCTTTAAATGTCATTTTTCTTTATTTAAATTTAATTTGTTCTTTTTTTAAATTTAGTTTTTTCATTTAAATTTTGTTTTTCTTTATTTAAAATTCGTTATTGTTTATTTAAATCTACCCTTTACTGTGTCAGTAATTTATTAGTCAGAAAAATATTAGACTACCTTAAAAGTATTGCTTGAGTTAACAGGCCCATGCGTTTACATCTCCACAATAAACAGTGACAATTAGCCTACTTCGTCTATTTACCGGTAAATAACAGTTGTAAATATATTGCGAATATATAATAAACTTAAACAGTTGTCAAAACAAACGTTTGCTGATACTTTACCTCACAGAGTTATTCGGCTATCCAATGCTGAGCTTCCAGAGACGCTTAGACCGCGCGATGCCTCCACTGGGCGGGAGATACGCGGCGTGATTGACAGCTTTGACACCAAATGGATATACGTGAAAATCAGATGACATGATTTCACAACTTTTCATTGGTCATTTAGATATGTGAAGCATACTGTATACGGAAATGACCCTGGACATTCTATCCGTCGAAAAATCTCAAAATCGGCAAAATGGACATACGCGGTTTTCATCGGACAGCGACGATATTCACATTTAACAAGCTGGAATCAAAGAATTTTTAACTTTTGTCTTAAAAAATGACTCAAACTAACTAATCGATTATCAAAATAGTTGTCGATTACAGTTTTTTCAAATTGCTAATGTAACAGGTGCAGATTAAAGCAGAACTTGGTAACTTTTTTAACTTAATAAAACTGTCTAGAAATCATTTGGATGGTTAAACAACCTGTTGTGGTGATATTGGTGACTTTCCCCGCTCCCCCCAGCGTTCCCAGGCGGAAAACCAACCTTGCAACTTGGGGACTACCAACCTGGCAAGAAAGAAATTGGAAGTCCCGTGAGAAGCGAGAACGAGAATGAGAGCGAGCGTGAAACACAAATTGCTTTACGGCAATTCGACATAAACACACACGCATGTATGATGTATTACCCACCTCGGTAGACATAGCTCCACACAATACAGTTGGCTTGCTCCGATCATTCTCTTGGTCGGCGTTACGTCACAAATCATGTGACCTGCGTAGCAACAAGCCGCCGCCATGTTTGAAGGGTAAAACAAACCGAAGGCAAAGCCCGAGGCAAATCAAAAAGGTATCTATTCACGGAAGTTTTGCTGTGGATTATGTCAATTATGGATACTAACGGACTACTTTGTATTAATGGTGAATGATATCTGTATTCTATACAAATTCTATATCTGCAAATGTATGTCGGTGGTGAGAAGTGAATGTAATAAAACACTCATGTAAAGCGCTTTGTGAATAACGTTACATGTCTGTGAAAGGCGCTAGTATATGAATACAGATCTTCTTCTTACAGAATGTCTTATCATTAGACAGTCTCCTAGCATCTGAAAAAAAAAATATATTGCATCACATTAAGTGTATTTTGATTGTCAAAACATTTTAGTAACTAAACTGAATTTTATTAGGTTTAGTGACAACATGTTACAATGTTTACATGGTACAATTTCTGGTAAGCTAACGTTACGCTTTTTTATTATTTCAATTCAATTATTGGGATTTGATTTAATATGGACTCATTTGGATAAATATTAGGTAACGTTAGGCTACGCAAGATAGGCATTCATTTTTCTCAAGAAAAAAACAACTCGCCTAATGCTGAAAACATACAGAGAGCCCCATAAGCTGGCAGTATTATTTATATTTAGCAAAATACTCCCTAAATAGCTCTTTTTCTAGCCAACTACGTGCTTTAACCTATATTATGGTCATCAAATGGATTTCCTGAGGTAAATGTAACGTTAATGTGACATAATTGTTCTCCAGCTGTTTTATTAACCCCTTTGTTTGATTTATTGGTCGATATTATGTATGAGGAATATAAATTTCGGTAAGTTGTACTGTTTCTTTCAACATTGTTCATTCGTGTTTATTTACTGTTAGCTAGTAGAGAAGATCGGTTCACGTGCCGCTAGGAATCTGTCGCGTCACATTTACAAGCACCAAAACGCTATTTATTGTCTGAATTTCGTAATAAAAGTGACAGAATCTGAGAGTTGAGATTGTTGTTGGTGCAACCAACACAACAGTTTTTCGGCATGATTTGCAACCAAAGGAAAAGAGTTAAGCGCTCGTTTGTCTTCTGCTTGGTGTGTTGGTTAATGGCCCATATACAGCGGGCGCTTGTTTGTTTTACCCTTCGCCGCGGTTGCTATGCGTGCGCAGTGCATTATGGGAGCACAAGTCCCGGATGTCCGACCTCAAGAATAACAAACGCACATGAGCAGCGGTAGAGAGGGGGAGGAGGCCGCCGCAAGTGAGTTTTATTACGACAGTGAGTGTTGTGAAATATACGCCCCACAGCTTTAGGGGGAGCTCGTGGGGAAAACATGCGACAACAAAAGGGAAAATCAGCGAAGAAGTGACTAGAGTTCGCTAGAGTTGCCGAGTTCTGCTTTAACGACAGAAGGATGAATCTGGTGCCACATATTTTAATTTAAAGAAAACTCAGTTTCTGTAATTAACAGAAGAAAGACTATAGTCTATATATATATATATAAGTTGCACTGTAGTTTCCACAAGTATAATGGCTGCCGACATTAACAGACGATTTAGCAAAACTAAAAAAAAGTATTTTTTGCAGAATGTTCAAGTACATTCTCACAGCACATGTGATAAACAAGTAAACAAATACAATATATTGAATTGAACATGGGCTCACATCTCACATGAAGGTATTCTGTATGTAGCCCTGTAGAGGGAAAAGTCTTTAACCTGGTGCAGGCTTGATTCCCTCTGAATCTCTTGTACAGTTGGGTTTCGACATGCTCCCTACATTAAACCAGCTGCCTGTAATGAATAAAAAAAATAAATCTCCTGTTGCGGCTGCTATTGAAAAGACCCGAAATATGCCGTCCCGCCCCTTCCGTGTTCGGCGATCAGGTTTCATTCTCGCGCAGCTTGTTTAGTAACGTGTCTTTTTCGCTCCTTGTGTGCGCCGTTCTCTTTGTTCCATGTGTGTGTGTGTGTGTCGGCGCGCTGCGTTCTATGCTCAGTGTCCCGTGTCCCAGTGTCCGTGTTTGCGCTGCGCGTTCTGCTCTGTCGTTAACGGCCCAAATGCTCGAATCATGTACCGATCGGCGATCACGCACTGGAAAAGCAAAGTCCGCTCAAATAACGTGAAATTTAGAAGTGGATAAACGCAATTTATAGGTGGATAAACGCACTTTTGAGGTGGGAAAATGCTATTTCCGAATTTCGGGAGGTGTGCAAACGACTAGTGATGGCAAAATGAGGCTTCCTGAACCACTGAGACCTTGCAGGCCATTGCTTCAGTTAGAGGTTCATTACTCGAAGCTTCATTCAGCATTGCTCACTAGTGACACCTAGCTACTGAGCAAAGAAATAGCAGACAAATTAATTCATTCTGAACCAGTGTCGCGCCCTCCCTCCCTCCCTCCCTAATTTTATAAAAAATATTTTTTTATATATATAAAAAAATATATTTTATAAAAATGCTTTTATAAATAAAAATATTTATTTGTAATGTAAATATATTTATATTTAAATGTATATTTTATAAAAATATTTTTATAAATATAAAATATTTATTTATTTTGTACTCACTGTTGATGTTTGTAACCTTTCATTTGCAATAATAAAAAGACATGATCAGACATTTGTCCATTACTGTGTGTAATATAAAATATATTTCTTTCTCTGTCTGAATTTACTTGTCCAGAGTAACACACACAGTTCATTAATTATTCATAAATTGTTTGGATAGGGACAGTATGAACAACAACAGTGACACTGTTGAGTGCAGTGCTTATGTTAGAGGGAGTGTTATAAAGTAAAAGTACATTTATTAATTTATCAGATTATAGATAACAGATTAAAGTAAACTGCAACAGAATAGTCCAGAAGGAAGGAAAATAAAAATAGATTTTTTTATTGAGAAACAGAATTATTTCAAGTGTGTTGGGGTTTAGATGATTCCTCTTTTTCTAGCCTGATAAAAGATCATTTCACAAGGAACAGAGGATGAAGGGGAATGTAAAAATGGCAGTGGTACAAATGAGGACACTGATGTTTCTGTTGAGCCCAGACAGTGGACGATTCCCTCTTTCTTGCTGGCTCCATTACCAGGAAAAAGGAAGAGTCACAAAAAGCAAACAAATCCAAAAGGGCAATCCAAATCAAAATGCAGTCCAGTCCAGATCCAAAAATCCAAAGCAATCCAAATAATCTTATCTAATTAATACAACAAGACTATAATATAGGCCTACTATAATAATAATATACTATAACATTTTCTAACCTGATAATGTAATAATATACAGCCCTCACATATGACACAATAACGACAATGATAGTTTTCTAACTCTCTGACACTACTACTTCTTCTACTACTCCTGACAACACCCACAAGGTGGCGCGAGTTTCGAACCGGCTTTAATCCGGAAGCGACACTCAGACCGAACCGATGACGTAGCCACACAAACCGAGGCCTCGTTTGTCATTAGTCACGTGATTTTCACGTTAACAACACAAGCCTCGAATCGCAGCTTCATCTGGCACGCCCACTTTTTCTCGACACACGCTCCGACGCCTCAGTTCAAATGTCACATCACTACAAACGACGTTTACATGCGTTTAGCCTCCACTACATCCCTGCTCACAACGCAGATGCAATCAGGATGTTAAAATAAACCTTTAAGATAATCGACAACACTGCTGACGAGTAGACATTGAAAAATAAGCATTTCCCAGCCGCAGGTTCGCCACTTGTTGGGCTCCCCTTGAAACATTTCTGTTGTGGTCTGTGCTTTTTGAAGTGCATTTCTGTATTTGGTAGCATTGTGAGTATTTGCAGGACATGTGTTGTCAAACTGATGAAGATGTTTTCTTAATTTGCTGGGTTTTTTATTTTTTTTTATTTGAATGTGTTTCAGCACATTAAGCTCAGTGCTCCCAAAGCTGTGCACAAGGCGACCCGAGTTTGAGTCTTGGCTCGAGGTTCAGGCTTCTCAAGCCAACATCAAAGGCTGCGTTTACACTTGGCATTAACATGCGACCTGTGTGCGACACATTGAAAAGACAAGTGTAAACGCGCTTCTGATCGGAATGTTATCCGATCAGCGTGTCCAGGTTCGGAGGCAGCCAAGGACGCATTGTGATCGGATCTCAGTGTAATGTAAACGCAATCCAGC
Organism: Scardinius erythrophthalmus; assembly: GCF_964197995.2. Classification (NCBI taxonomy): domain Eukaryota; kingdom Metazoa; phylum Chordata; class Actinopteri; order Cypriniformes; family Leuciscidae; genus Scardinius; species Scardinius erythrophthalmus. The sequence goes on from NC_138223.1 coordinate 27,943,185, forward strand.
CATCGTGTCTGCATTCACAGGTGGACGTCACACAAAACCCCCCTACTGTTATTAATATATGAGCGGGGCACAAGTCAAGTCAAGTCAAGTATATTTGTATAGCGTGTAGCGTTTGCGACTCGGGGTAAATATGAATTAGCTCAAGAATATGGGGAATTTTGAGATATTAATATTTATGACTCATGGTCATAATTCATAAGTCGCATGTACATTTATTTTATCAATTTTCGAGATTAACTGGTTCTGTAACTGATCTAATCGTTATTCGTCCAGCGAATAAAGGTGAGATTATCACAGTTAAGAAGGGTTATCTCTTTACAAACTCCAAGAAAGTTTGATCTCCTGGCCACGGACATCAAACCCTTCTGAGTTTATTAATTAAAACTACTGAATGTAGTCTAATATCGAGCTTGTAGCTTAAGATCTTTTTAGATTCATTGACTTAAAAAGTGGATGTTTCAAACACAGAGGCAGTGAAAAGTATTTATGAATTTTAATAAATGCAAAACTATGATTATATGATCTACGAACATAAACGTACATAAAAATGCACACAATAAACAAACAAACAAACAGATAACCAAACAATAAAAATACGTGATCAGAAGTAACATGAAATGAAAGAAAGATAGAAGGGAAAGAGGAAGAAGGGTAACTTAATTCGCAGACCTAAGAGAGAGAGAGACCAGGAGATCAACTTTTAGGTTGATAGATAGTACTTGCGAGCTGTTGTACTCTTTCAGTGCGATGCTGGAAAAGGGGACGCGCGCGTGCGTGTGTCCGGCTGGTTTGCGTCTGGCTTCGTCTTCTGGGTCGTTTCGCAAGACGATGTAAAGGCTCACTTGAATTTAACGTTACCGGAAAATAATATTCATCTCCCGGGATGGAAGAGGTTTAAAGTCTTTGTTGCAGCGACGGCAGGCTTTTACATGACGCGGGTCATGTGTTCCAGAGGCCAAGTCCAGGCCCGTTCAGCTGGAGCAGCGCTGCACGTGGAGAAGGAGGAGGAGGTCCAGGGACCGGAGGAAGAAGAGGAGAGATCAGCGGGATCGATGAGAGGAGAAGAAGATAAGAGAGTGAGAGAAGGGAAGCATGATATTTTGAAGGGGCCAAAACTCACGCCCTCTCACGGACGTGGGCCAACCGTCTTTAACAACGGATCGGGCACACCTCCTGACGTTTCGAGATCTATACCCCCCTTCCTCTTAGAAATTGGAACGATAGATTCGTTCGTAACATTAATATCACTGGTATTAATAAAACAATGCATCCTCTGATATGTTGCGTTAAACATTCGAGACCGTTGGGATATCTGGAACAAGACGATACCATGAATGGCACTGCTGTGACATAATTACACACAAATACACGATTATAGTCACATCACATTGATTACAAACCAATAAAGTTATATAGGCATACTATTTGGGACAAGGGATCATGCACACATTAAGAAAATACATTTTAAACATTGTACCAAATGATTTTGGTCATGCGTGGTAGGATAAATGTGTGTTTCTGTGTGTGTGTGCGTGTGTGTGACCAGGACTGAGAGTTCATGTTGCCGCTGAACTTTTGCTCTCTTGCCTATGTGTGTGCGTGTGTTTGGTTTGATGAGATCATTAGCCAGCACATCTGGCCGGACAAAGTCTTGTTGTTTCCTGACGTATAAATCAGTGTCTGAGAATACCCCTAGGGGATCTGCGTAATCTCAGACATTGTGGCGCCTTGCGCTCGTGGCTTCCCGTGTAAACTCATAAAAGAGGTGTCTATAGACAGCCATCAATGAGTTACTTGAGCTGATAGATGCCATCTGTTGTTTGTAGACAGTTCAAGAAGGACAGAGTCCGTTTGTTGGTAATTTCAGTAATTTTAAATATCTATAGAGAGAGAGCTGGTAATCTGACCCTCTTCTTTGCGTTACATTCCCCCCTTGAGGAGTTGACAGGCGTGTATGTGCTTAGTCGACTCATCACGGTAGCGATGGTCAGATGGCAGGTGGTTGCTAGGCTGATGACTCAGCTCAAGTGAGGTTGAGTCTGGTGCAGGATGAAAGCCAAGACGAGTTTCGGGGCATGGTCGGTGACCGTGGAGATGCCCATCACAGTGTTAGACTTCCTGAGTGTGAGTCCTGCCTTGGGGATCAGGAGTCGGGCTGCTCTCTCTCCATGCGATGCCGGATGCCGGATCTGGTGATGTCCGATTGCGGCTGCTTTCTAGCGAACCACCACAGCATCCTGTTGGAGGAAAAAGAGAGAGAGAGAGAAAGGGAGGAAAAATTTCAGCGATGGATGTCCTTGGTTGACTAGGACAGTCTTGTTGTTTCGCTGAGGTTGGTATGCCGCATGCTTTGATATCTCATGCGTGGCTTTTGTGCTGCGGTGTTCAACACATGGGGCTTCTTCGGCATAGGAAAGGTCTGTTCATCAGAGGTCCGCATGACCTTTCTTTGTACACAGCGGAGGTGGCGTAAGCGGCTCTGAGGCGTGCAGTGTAGTTGGTAAAGTTTGATTGTGCTGTGTAGTCACTGCAATCGTGATGGTGGTATGTATGTGGCGCAGACATTGGTCTGGTTGCACAGCTGCAGGTCAGAGATGACCTTGAAACAGCAGGTGTCAGTGCTCGTTTTCTGTGTCGGTGTCAGACGTGGCTGCACTGTCTTCATCTGTTGTGTAAGAAGACTCAGGCTCATCAGGGTTCTGGAGAGAGTGGCTATAGGTTTGACGGTCAGGGCTTGGAGTTCTGGACGGCGGGTGATGCTGGTTCCAGAATCTTTCTGAGCGCTTGGTCCGACGCTTTGGATGAGCACCGTCACAGTCATGCTGCCACCTGCTGTCTGGCTCTGAGCAGTGCTCAGAGACGGAGTAAATGGTGTGTGTTTCGACAGTCTTTTCATCCATAGCCCTTTGCTTGGTGTAAGCCTTGTGAGCTAAGTCTCTGAGTCTTCGAATAGACATGGTTCGTGGGCAGACGAGCACACCGAGATGTTTACTCACGGTGCTATGCAGATTCCTCAGAAACAAAATTCTAAAAGTTACATCTTCTTCCAAATGTGGAGCGTTGGTTGCTCCGAAGAACGTTTGTCGGAGTCGGTCATAGTAGGACTGGGGGTGTTCAAGTCGGGCCTGTTTGACGTCAAAGGCCTTGATAAACCCTTGGTCTGATTCTGGGTCAGAGAATTCAAGGATCAAAGCTTGTCGCAGTTGCTTGTAATCTGCTTTGACAGCCTCTGGTTGTCGATCCAGGAAGCTACGCACTTCTCTATTTGCGGTGATTCGTAACAAGTAGAACTTGTCCCAAGCTGTCACGTTAGCGACAGTTTGCAGGTGAAAATCAATGTCTTGAAGGTAAGAATGAACACTGTGGTCTCCGGCAAACGTAGGAATGTTTCTGGCCAGCTTGTCGAGGCTGGTTGGACGAGAGCTGTTGCTGGGGGCCCAATCCGTCTGGAGAGGATTCTGACCCTTTACAGCTCTTGGTGTTTGGCTGACAGGCGAGGTGTTGTGCAGTGGGCTTTCGCCCCCCTTTCTAGCTCTGGGTGTGAAACTGAAAGGCGTGGACTCGTGGGAAGGGGGAAATGGTGTGGGGTGTTCTTCCCCTTCCCTGTCACTGTTAAGTCTGTAAGCATGTCTCAGTTCTCTGCGAACCATGTCTAGTTCGTCTTCGAGATCGTGTCTCTGTTGAGCGAGCTCATGGATTTTAGTCTCTGCTCTCTCAAGGAGAGCTTCAGCCTGTTGGAGCCTTTCGTTGAGTTCCTTCCGGGTGAGTTCCTCTGACTGTTGTCTTTGGTCTGTGTGCCGATGAAGATCGTCTAGGGCATTTTGAAGTCTTTCAACTTCCTGTTGTAGCGTTGTGTCCGTCTCGTCCTCTTCCTCGGTCAGGGAGAGTAGCTGGTCTGGACGGCTCTGTGTGTGTGCTCGGTCCTCCAGGGCCTCTGTGGCCTGGAGCTGTAGTGCGGCTACCTTCTGCTCCAGATCGAGGTTGGTTCTTTCACTGTCCCGGGCCCTGGCGACGAGTTTGAGTGCGAGGTTTCCGAAGATTTTGGACAGCTGCTCGTGGCTGTATGTCTGGGCTGGATCATGGGACTCGAACTGGCTCAGGTCTGTGTCCCGTTGCTCTTGGCTCGAGCGATGTGGGTCCTGGGGCAGCACGGGCTTTGTTATGTCCCTCAGCCATGCCTCAAGGTCGTCCCAGCGGACTGCAGGACAGGGTGAGCTCGACATCTCGGCTTACTGTTGGCGAGAGAAGCACAGCACACACAAAAAGAGACAAAATGCAAGTTTGTTTTAGGGTCAAATGAGCTATACTCATACGGGCTAGGCCGTTTATGAGAATTTCGGGCTAACTGATGCCGACAGTTAGCGGAGCCAATTTCGTGGGTATGGCTAAACCCACAATAGAGATTTTGACAGGCGGTAGCCTGGGAGTCGTCTAAAGACGCCCGCTTGGATTGTTTACTCTATTATTCAGCTTTCCTGGGGTCTCTATCTAGCCTGGCTCCGCCCTCCTACGTACTTCCGCTCAATTTCATTTTCCTTCAGTACTACGTCTGGGACTGCTGTATATTCTTAGGTTTCCAGAAATCAATTTTTTGTAGGACCAATCAGCGAACAGAGGGAGTGGCTGAGAACGATGACGTTGATGTAGTGCGTCAGTTTGAGTTGGAGTAATGGCAGCGGAGAAAGATGTGAGAAAAGCTATTCGGTCCGTTGTTGCAAAACTGCCGAATATACAGAAGTTAAAGCCGGAGCAAGAACAATGTTTGCTAAGTTTTGTTGGTGGCCATGATGTTGTGGCCCTCCTCCCCACGGGGTTCGGGAAAAGTTTGATTTTCCAGCTCACTCAGCACTAGAAGTGCCAGAATTCCATAACTACTAGAACTGCCACAAGCGGTCATTTTGATCGCTATTCAAAACTCTGTATCTTTAATGATAAATCCCCAATTGAGAGATTAATGCATTTATTGTATTAGGATGTCTTTTAAAAACAAAACAACACCAAACTGTACATTTAAACAAGTTTAATTATAATTTATAAATAAATAATATTCGTAGATGCCCTGAACAAATGACGGAGATGTTTTCATGTTTCCACTGTTCGATCGCGCCCGCCGACACACACACCATATTCCAGCATTGCAGCCTGTTCATTATAGCCATAATAAAATATAATAATAAAATAGTCAACCTAACATATAAAAATTCCACTGCTCTGTTTCTCAGTACTGGTAGGCTACAATTCGTACCATTTTATGCGTGTGAAGAGGATGATTTTTTTCCGTCGATATTGGAACGTGAGTGAAGTTCAAAGCCTATATGATAAAGAATAGTTTAGCATCCAAATACATCGCAAATGTTGAAACATTTTGATTCTAATTAGAGAGTTACGTGAGCCCAACGCCGCTTACTTTCACTTTCGCGTATAAAGCATTTCATTTTGGCTTTAGTTATTTTTTCATTCTTGTTCTGTTCTGAATATCATTACATTTAAATGATTTGTTGTTGAATATGTTTAGTGTATTTTTTACCACATTTTATTGTTGCGTATATTGGTATAATAATACCGCGAAATTCAGTGCGGTCAATATGACCGTTTATGGCCGAAATAGGTAAATATGTTCATTTGTTTTTGTTTTTTTTTGCTTTATGTGTAATTTACATAGGTAATTTATATGAAAAACATTTTAAATGAAAATACAGACACTTTTAGGAAAAGTCAGGTACCAGCAGGATTGTATTTATTTTTTCAACAAAGTTATTGCAAATATAAAATTCAAAACGGTAAAAATGACTGGCAGTTCTAGTGGTGAATGTGTTAGCTAAGGCGAACGATAGGGATGCAAAGCCGATAGTTGTTGTCTTCTCCCCTCTTGTTGCACTAATGGAGGACCAAGTGAAGGAGGCAGAAAAGTTGTTTCCGTATCGCGCAGTAGCCGGTGATCACTGTACAGCATTTGCGGCAGATCCGAAACGACCGCAGCGGCGTATTGTTAATGATTAGACCCAGCTTCGACAGTTGACTGAATACATCACTGTCCTTATACATTTTGAATTTGTAAATGTTTCCGGCCGGTTTCGGCGCATGACATACGTCACGACCACACGTTAGCGATTGGCTATGGCAGATCCTGAGTGACTCTGGGCAGATCCAATAGTTTTGAACTTTAACAGAGAACCCGCCTACAAGGAAGTAAACGTTTCTCAATGGAGAGATTCCAGACTCTCTGTACAAATGAAATGTACGAGAGTCTGGTAGAACCAGGCTAGTCTCTCTCAGGTTCTGTCTGTAAGTGAAATGAGCAATAGAATCTGTCTGCACCCCGCAAGACTTCAAGTTACGCCCACTTCAAGTTACGCCCCTTCAAGTTACGTCACTTCAAGTTACGCCCCTTCAAGTTACGTTACGCCCCTTCAAGTTACGTCACGCCACAAGTCACGCCCCTTCAAGTTACGTCACGTCACTTCAAGTTACGCCCACTTCCGCGATATGACGAGATGACATCAAATGACCGCGAGATTGATTAAAGTATGCGATTAGTTCCGTATGCTTTTTAATCGATCTCGCACAAGTTTAACTGAACATATTCAAATAAACTAAACTGACTCTTACCTGTTCATGAACATAAACCTTTGAGATGACATCTTCAAAATGCCTGTTTTTGTCTGTATTCAGTAAAGCAAGTTTCAATATGCATTAATGCCAAGGTATTGATAATGTATTGCTAGAAAACATATTGCAATGTATTGTTTTTTTTCTAATTGTCCCACATCAACTACTGTGGAGCAAGTTCTAATATAGCTATTCTTTTGAAATTGTGCTTTGTCTAAAACATTTTTTTTTATAAATATTGTTAAACATCTTTTCATGTTTTAAATAAATAATTTTAAACATCTGTTCATGTCATATTGCCTGATGTGCTGACAAATGAATTTTTGACAACACTAATAAACCGCTAAATGCACTATTGTCAAATATCTTATGATACTTTGAGACAAATTAACTACAAGCAAACTTATCACAAATTTGTTTTTTATTGAAAGGCAACACAATTGTGGCAATCCACAATTTCTGGCACTAATATTGTCATAGAAAATCATATTGTGCCTCCAGCCACATAAAAACAGTCCATGCAGCAGTATCCAGCAAAATCATTTTCAGAGTAGAACCCTTGAAGTTTTCCTTGTCCAGTATCCTTCACAGTCTTTGTACAAATCATCGCATTGAATGCAACGGGAGATCAGGGGCCTGTTTCAGAAAGGAGGTTCAACCAACTCTGAGTCAAAACATAAACTCTGAGTTGACTTACCCTGAGATGAGAAACTCTGAGTTTTCGGTTACAGAACAGCTGAAATTAGTTAGTTCAATCAACTCTGAGTTGACCTACTCTGAGTTAAGCGCGTGCACCACAACTGTAAAAAGCCATTATCAATGGAGCGCAGATATTATGAGTCACCATGGCAACAGCGCCAGACAAAAAGAGGTCTTCATATTTCTCACAAGTACAAACATTATTACTGTAATTTTACAGTATTAGAACATTAATACTGTAATTTAATGAAAGGGATTACTCTTAATTCTTCTGTAATTTAAAGTAAAATCTGATGTAATTGCATTAGACTATAGAACAATTCTGTATATTTAACACACATTTTTAAAAGGTATATTTTTAATGTAAAATACAAAGATGGTGTGCACATCCCAAACACCCAAATTGGGCGCAGGTGCAGGACAACTAAATGATATAAACAAAATAAAGAAGTGTGAAGTTCGCACACTGAAAATTACTGCTCCAAAAGAGTTTATTCAAGCTATTCAAGCTCAAGCAACGTTTCGACCCTCAGGTCTTCATCAGGCTCAATGTTAATGTAATAGTGAAGTCAACTTTAAAATAGATACAGGTGATCACCTTAATCAGGCACACCCAAGAAATCATGTGACAAATACAAGTCTATATTAATATATAATATTATGTGTCTACACATCAAACAATCTACACATTCTGATTATTTCACATTTTTATGTGGAGTAGCCGATATAATCAAAGTTTAAATCTAAGTATAAACAGGTATTCTTATTTGTTTAGAATGTAAATAATCTACTACTGTATTTTCAGTTGCCAGTTAAGGAGTTATATAGACTTCATCTTATTTATTTTTTTAAAACTGCAGTAAAAATAGCAACATTTTATTTATTAATAAAAGATTAATTTTATTAATAAAAATGTACTGAAAGAATGAATGAGGTGTTTAAACACCACTTCCTCTTTAAAAAAGGGGAGGAGACCAAAAGAAACACTGGGTTTACAGAAGAAAACCTGCTCCCGACCAGGGTAGGTTCACAGAGTAAGTTGCCATGGTAACTGACTCTGTGTATAAGTTACCTCTCTTTCAGAAACGGGCTTGACTTACTCTGCTTTCTCAGGTTTGACATACCTCCCATTCTGAAACAGAAAACTCAGAGTTTCCCTCATTTCAGGGTTAACATACTCAGAGTTTTCACTTAACCTCCTTTCTGAAACAGGCCCCAGATAGGGAATGCGGTAGGTCCTTTTATACTCCTCTGAAAAGGAGTTCCAGTTTATCACACCTGTTGACAAAAGAAAAGAAAGGTTTAAGTGTAAAACATGTTTGTATTTCTTTCTTTTTTTTAATATGAACTTTTTCCTCAATATTAATTTTAGTAGTGGTGTGCCACCCCACAACAAGACAATTCAGAAATGAAAAGAAACACTTATTGCCTAAAACAAAAAGCATTAGTCTAATGTAGAAGTGAATGTTATATTATGATGATTAAAATAATTTTAGCACTAGAACCTTGACTTGAATCATAACTGTGGCCCACACAAATGTAGAATCGTCACTCAAAAGCACAACAGCTGCACACAAATCACAGAGGAAACAGTCATAAACTTATACAGAAAATAATAAATTAGGAAACATCTATGTACAACATGCATTTACATTTTAATAATGGCAAGTGACCACACCAGGGTCCATCTTATGTGTTGTGTTGCTGGCATCTTCAGGACACAGATTGACAAGTGGCACTCAAGTAATCACCACTAAGAAACGTGCATTATTCTGAATGCAGCGATGTGTGAGGGGAAATAAATAACATTACACGTTGCATGTTACAGAGTGAGCTCCCAAATTACCCTAATGTTTACCCTGACTAGCTAGCTTATTCTTATTGCCCGCCAATAGTTATGTTGCTTTCACATGCTATCAGAAATGTGATATTTACAACTTTTGAAATCGTGATCTCGAGCTCATTGCTTTCAAGTTCGAAATTGGAGGGTGTTCATGTACATTTTATACCAAGGAAAGTCGTTTTACGCCAATTCCGAGAGCAAGGCAGCATTATTATTACCACGCCAGCCAATACTTAACAACGCCAAGCGATGACGGATTAGTTTTAAATAAATAAAAACTTTTAATAGATTATCAACTCCAGAAACAGTACAAAAATGTGTTACTGTATGAACATTTCTTATACAGTTCAATTTAAACAGTTATCTGTGGAAAATATTCTTACCGTGGTCTCTGAACGAGCTGCCATCTTGCCAACAAAATCTCGTTCTACTGACATCTCGTGTGACTCGGTTGTGATTTGGACAACTTCAAGTTACGCCTCCTTCAAGTTACGCCCCTTTCAAGTTACGCCCCCAGTCTTGCAGTCCGCAGACAGACCCATCTCGAAATGAGAGAAACAAATCACAACAGAAATGGAGAAAAATTAAAATAACAAAAAGTTGAAGGTAGGGAAGAAAAGGGAAACACAACACAAGGAAGTGAATTGGTCTGCAATGAAACGTCACAAACAATAACACGGAGAGTGTTATATAGTAAAGTAAAAAAAAATGAAAGAGGCCTAAGCCTATTAACACTGCTAGAGTTATCGGGACAGGGCCTCGAAAGAAGGGGTGTCTTAGATAGAAAAAGGTGGGCCAAGCACTTAAAATACACCAGAAGGAATATCTAGTATTCTGTGGTTCATAATAAGTGGATGGGTTCTATCAAATTTTAGTTACCTGGGGTGAATAGAGGTCATCCAGGTGGTCTTACGCTGGTTCTATTCATATCTTTCAAATAGGTCTGTCTCAGTTAAAATTGGCAATTACTCATCACCTTCAGTTCCACTATCATGCGGACTCCCACAAGGGTCCATACTGAGTCCTATTCTATTTTCCTTATATATGTTACCTTTGGGCTCTATTTTCAGGAAATATGAGATCACATATCACTGTTATGCTGACGACACTCAAATGTATGTCCCACTACATCCTCTTGATAAGTCTTGTTCCAATCTTGTAAAGTGTCTTGATGAGGTAAAGTGCTGGATGGCTAAGAATTTTCTCCACTTAAATGAGAGCAAAACTGATGTTGTTGTTTTTGGCCCTTTTGGCTTTTCACCACTTATCTCTACTTATTTGGGCCCACTATCTAGAAATGTTCACCCATGTGCAAAAAATCTGGGTGTATTTTTCGATTCTGAACTAAATTTTACAAAACAAGTGAGCGCTGTGGTTAAAAGTAGCTTCTACTACTTAAGATTAATAGCGAAAATGAAACCTATGCTCTCATCGAGGGATTTGGAGACGCTCATCCATGCTTTTATACTATCTAGATTGGACTATTGTAATGTGATATACTTGGGACTCTCTCAGTCATTGCTGAACCGATTGCAGCTGGTTCAAAATGCCGCTGCCAGACTATTGACCAATACGAGAAAGAGTGATAGAATTACCCCAATTCTAACATCCCTTCAATGGCTACCTATCAGATTCCGGATCGATTTCAAGACTTTAATATTCATTTTTAAAATTTTAAATGATCTCGCACCCTCCTATCTATCTGATCTTATTATTTTGCACCAGCCAGTAAAGAATCTGAGATCGGCGGATAAATTATTGCTCCGGGTACCGCGGTCCCGACTCAAGCGGAAAGGTGATCGAGCCTTTTCGATAGCCGGTCCTAGGTTATGGAATTCCTTACCTCTTGCCATCCGCTCCATCCCCACGTTGAATTCTTTTAAAACGGCTTTAAAGAAGCACTTTTATAGCTTGGCATTTAATTCCGACCCAGGAGAGACCTAAATATATTAATTTTATGTTGTTGTGTTTTGTATTCTCTTTGTTTGGTTTTATTGATGGAATTGTACAGCACTTTGGGCTGCACTTGAGGCAGTAGAAATGTGCTATATAAAAAAATAAACTAAACTAAACTAAACTAAACTAAACCAGTGATGACGTCTCAATCACCCCAGTGCACTGACTGAGTCCTGCCCATAGATACACAATAAGGGATTAAGAGGTTGGACTTAACGTGAATTAAGGCTTTCTGGTTTCATCAAATTGGGTAAATATGTATGCAGGAGTCAGAGGCAAAGGCTTTACTAAAATAGTGATACAAAAAAAAAAAGAAATTATGATAACTGATGGTGATTTATCAGAATAACCTACCCCCCCCCCACCCCCTTTGGAGAAAAGAGGGAAGAGGAAAAAAAAATTATTAATGAGATAAAATGTGAATAACAACACAGGCTTGAGACGCAGGCAGAGGGATAGGCCCCGGCAGTGGGTTTGTGCCACTAGGGTGAGGGCCGTATGTCTTCTCAGTGGTCTTCCCTGGCTGATTAGACACAATTTTGAATTAAAGTTCAAACTAGTTTGAATTGAAATTCAACTAAGCATGCAAGGGGAGGTTCAAAATAATAAAAATAAGGAAGGAAAGAAAATTAGAATGATGACAGTGATGTATCAATACTAAAATTAATTAAACTGAAATTCAGAATGACTTCCCATAATCCTTACAATAACACTGAAGTTATTAGTATTGATTATAAGAATAATCAAACGAAAATGGTAGCAATGAGACACTTCAATTGCAGACTGGGGGGTTACACAGATATTGATAAGTCGACCCAAGATGGCCACACGGTGGCGTGCTTCTTCCTAGGTGGACCTATCAATGAACTGAGTGAAACAAATCTAAGTTTTTAATTCGAAAAGTTTTCTTTTTTTCCAAACTTAACTTAAAGTGTGACAGTCAAAAACAGAAAAAGGAATTGTCTAACTCCAAATAATATCAGCATAAGCTAAGCTTGAATGCAGTTAAGTATTTGAGAGAGAAAATGAATGCAGAGAGAAAAAGAAATTGAAAGCAGGTATTATCTTAGAACGCCACGAGATGGCGTAGTTGCGCTCGCGCAGGCTGACGTCAGTGGGAGGCGACACTCACGCAGGATGACGTCGGTAGGGCGCGCGTGATTTGAGAACTGCCACACACCTAGAAGCTGCCCTCTAGTGTCGGTGACGTGATTCAGCAATTTAGACAGCAGATTTTCTTATCTGTGGAAATCACGAGTATTTCGCGCTCTGTTGCATGCGGAAAATGCGAGTTCTCTTACGAGAGGTTCTCTCGTATTGCGTAAGTAGCTTACGCATCGGGAAAGTCTTCTTTCTTCGAGATCTGAAGCCAAAAAATTATCCTTAATTTTGTATTCATTGTCAACGCAGTGCAGCAGCCGACAGACCTAGGCAGGCTGTATAAGCATGCTCATTGGCTGCTCGGCTGCAACTGCTTAAGCCTATCGGTGAGCGCTCTGAACGCGGCAACCAATGAGGGCGCTTCGCGCCCTCCACACCCTTCTAACCGTCAGAATGGGGGTGGCCAGCGTGTATATATTCAGCGCTCACAGGCTAAAATTCTGATTTTCTTGTCTTCAGCGAAGCTCTTCGCATCGCTGGATCTGGAGAAGCCGCCGCCGTTGAAACCAGCGACCAGCAAGCCTAGGACAGCGCCTGAAGAAGCCGGCCGCCTTCGCCGCCTTCAGCCTTCCGTGCCTGCTACGCTATCCGGCGTCATATCCTTTTTCACTGCTGTGTGTTCGCCTACTGCAACACACCCTCTTCTCTAAAAGAGCACGGGGCGTTTTTCTAAAAATGCCCCGTTTTTCTTGCGGCTCGTGCCACGCCCCGCTCAGCGACGGAGACCGCCATCACATCTGCGCTCTCTGCCTGGGCCGCGATCACGCCGCCACCGCACTCTCCACGGGCGGCTGCCCCGAGTGCGAGGAACTTTCAATGTCGACCCTGCGGGCTCGGCTTGAAGTTTTCGATCAGCATGTCTCCCCGCCCGTCCCTGCTGGGCCGCGCAAGAAGAAGCGCCGCTCACAGCGACCGCCGGAGACCAACCGGGCGCACAGAAGCTCGCCGGAGTCTCTCCCTCGAGCTTCTCCCTCGCCTTCCCCGCCCCCCCTCTCGGCCGCGCAGCCGCCGGCTCTTGCCCGCGCCTCCGCCGCTTCAGGGGATGAGGCGGATGACTTTGGTGAACGCGCCGCGGACAGCTGTTCTCTCCTGGCCTCTGACAGTGAGGAATGGTCCACTGCCTCCTCGTCAGTCCAGGATTCAGGCCGATCTCGAGCGGGCGAGGACGCGGAACTCTTACGCCTCCTCACGCGAGCTGTCGAACAGCTGGGCCTTGACTGGTCTTCCCCGGAAGAGCCAGCCCCGAACAGACTCGACGGCTGCTTCCTTCACCACCGCCGCCGACAGCCGGCGTCCAGAAAAGCACCCTTCCTGCCGGAGCTTCACAGCGAGCTCTCGAAGTCGTGGAATGCTCCATTCTCCGCGAGAGTGTCTTCACATGCCTCATCGACGCTCTCACAGGTTGACGGCGCCGCTGAGAAGGGGTATAATTCCATCCCCCCTGTGGAGGAGGCGGTCGCAGCGCACCTTTGCCCGCCCTCTCATTGGCGCTCAAAGGCTGCCCTCCCGTCCAAAGCATGCAGGACCACTTCAGCCCTCGTCGGCCGCGCTTTCGCCGCCGCGGGGCAGGCCGCATCAGCACTCCACTCTATGGCAGTACTGCAGATTCTCCAGGCTAACCTCCTCCGTGATCTGGACGAGAAGCGCTCGGAGCCTGCTTCCCTTACGGATTTGAGGAGCGCGACGGATCTTTCCCTTCGCGCCACGAAATCCGCTGCCCAGGCCATTGGAAGGTGCATGGCCTCTCTGTCAGTTACAGAGAGGCATCTCTGGCTCACGCTCGCGGACATGAGGGAGTCTGAGCGCGCGGTGTTTCTCAACGCCCCCCTCTCCCCCACCGGCCTGTTCGGCCCAGCGGTTAGCGGGATCGTCGACCGCTTTTCGGAGGTGAAAAAGACTTCTGAGGCAATGAATTTGTTTCTGCCTCGACGCTCCAGACTCGCTGCACGCCGTCCTTCGGACCAGCCTGCACAAAGCTCTGCCCAGCGTCCAGCTCGACCTCCGTCCTCGCAGCGACGACAGGGCGGCCGCCCTCGCTCTCGCTCGACCAGCCGCGCTAGACCGCCGCCTCCCCGGGGACCCCGGCAGAGGATCGCGGTGAAGCCTGAGCCTCCAAAATCCTCCTAGCCCGAGGAGAGAAGCAACGATTGGGTCCCGCCGCGGCCGGACCGTCGTCAAAGCTTCAAGCCCTGTCAGTCCCCGTTGCCACGGTTACTGCAGACACTCATTTCGCAGCCAACGAGCCGGTGAACTCACCCTCTCGCCTGCACACAACCGCCGTTTTCACGGCGACCCAGAGAAATCTCAAAGAGAGTATTATGCCTGGTCGCGCGCCTCGCGCTGTAAGTGTTTCAAATGCAGTAAATGTGCCCACTTATCTGTGTTCACCTCTGCACACAAGCACTGTAAACCCCGTGTCTCTCACAGAGCCCACTCGCATAAAGCTGGCACAAGCCGCTCGAGTGTCAAAAGTAGGTCATGTGTCCACCCCGCTGTGCCCACACCTACCCACTGCCCGCTCTGTTACACAACCCCTCTGTACCGGTCAGGTTATAAACACGGATGCTGTGCCCGCTTCCACGCGCTCACACATCCGCTCTCTTACTTCGCCCCCGACGCCGCCTTCGAGCGTCGTGCTTCACACTGTATGTTCCCCGTCAAAAGCCACCGGGACGCTGTGTGTAAAACGGCCGGTCACCGCTGTGAGCGACCCGCCGTATCTAAGCACCAAGAGCGCGCGCATCACGCCCGCCCCTCCGTTTCGAGCTCTCGAGCCCGCGATCAGCGGCGATCAGAGCCCGGAGGCTATTCTGCCCCTGGCCGCACACGCGAAAGCGTGGGAAGCTATTCCAGGCGCGTCAGAATGGGTGCTGAGCACAGTAAAACGAGGCTATACTCTGCAGTTCGCTCGCCGCCCTCCGCGCTTTCAAGCGCGTGTCGAGACCAGAGTGAATGGGGAAGTAGCACATCTACTTCGAGCAGAAATAGCCACACTTCTGTGCAAAAGGGCAATAGAACCGGTTTCCCCTTCCATGAGCGAGTCGGGCTTTTACAGCCGTTATTTCCTCGTTCCCAAGAAGGACGGAGCTCTCAGACCAATTCTAGATCTGAGACGTTTGAACAAGGCTCTTATGAAAAGACCGTTCAAAATGCTCACAACCAGACAAATCCTCGCGCAAATTCGCCCGAGGGACTGGTTTATATCTCTCGATCTGAAAGACGCATACTTTCAGATCCAGATAATACCCCGTCACAGGCCATTCTTGAGATTCGCCTTCGACGGTCAGGTATATCAGTACACCGTCCTGCCGTTCGGCCTGTCTTTGGCACCTCGCACATTCACGAAGTGCATGGACACGGCTCTCGCTCCCCTGAGGGGTCGGGGAATGCGAATTTTGAACTACTTGGACGATTGGCTGATCCTAGCACAGTCAGAGGCCGAACTCATCGCCCACAGAACAGTGCTTTAAAGCCATCTGGACAGCCTGGGGCTTACGGTCAACTGGACCAAGAGCTCGCTCGTGCCCAGTCAATCAACCTCTTTTCTGGGTTTGGATCTGGACACTGTAGCGATGACAGCCCGCCTGTCGACACAGCGCGCGCGCTGCATTCGACGCCTGGCCGCGTCCCTCCGGCCGGGCAGCACCGTACCTCTCAAAACATTTCAGAGGCTACTGGGTTGTATGGCCTCAGCCGCAGCAGTGCTTCGGCTGGGTCTTTTACGAATGCGCCCGCTACAACGCTGGCTGAATGCCCGAGTGCCTCACAGAGCATGGGCTTCCGGCGGTATTCGCATCAGAGTGACTCAGAGCTGCGTTTCAGCTCTGAAGCCCTGGTTAGCGGCCGACTGGTACCAGCGGGGAGTGACAATGGGAGCTATCTCACACCGAAAAATTATCTCGACGGACGCTTCCACCTCAGGCTGGGGCGCTCTGTTCGAGGGCAAACCGGCTTTTGGCCTATGGTCAGACCGGGAAAGATGCCTCCACATAAACTGTTTGGAGATGATAGCGGTCGAGAACGCGCTCAGGCGCTTCCTCCCATTCATACGGGATCACCATGTGCTAGTCCGCTCGGACAACATGTCCGTGGTATCCTATGTGAACCGACAGGGCGGTGTCAGATCCAGGAACCTGTGCAGGCTGACAGAACGCCTCCTCGTGTGGGCTTACCGCTCGCTGCGCTCGCTGAGAGCCGCGCACGTGCCGGGCCACCTGAATGTCGGTCCAGACAGACTGTCCAGGGACAACATTCCCCTGGGAGAATGGTCTCTGCACCCCCAGACAGTCCAGTTTCTCTGGCGCCTATTCGGCAGAGCGGAAATCGACCTCTTTGCGTCGAAAGACAATGCTCAATGCCCGAAGTTTTACTCGAAGAGCGAGGACGCGCTGTCCCAGACATGGCCCAGCCTCCCGCTGTATGCTTTTCCTCCAATCTCCCTGTTGCCACAGGTCATTTCGAGGATCAGAGAAACGCACCACTCAGTGCTGCTTATAGCCCCGCGATGGGAAAACCAAACTTGGTACCCAGAGCTAGTGAGGCTGTCGCACTCACCCCCATGGCCGATCCCGGTGAGAAAGGATCTCCTCTCCCAAGCCGCTGGATCGATCTGGCATCCCCATCCAGAGCGCTGGTCGCTGCATGCATGGGTGATCAACGGATACCCGTTGACCTGTCAGAAGGGGTCGTGAACACGATCACGCAGTCTAGAGCCCCCTCCACGAGACGGCTCTACGCGTCTAAATGGTCGGTGTTTTCTAAATGGTGCGCTACTCAAAACCTGGATCCGCGCGCATGCGGGGTCCCGCGGGTGCTCTCCTTCTTGCAAGAGCTGTTGGAAAAGGGCAGATCCCCTTCCACGCTCAAAGTATATGTGGCCGCTATTACAGCGTTCGCTGAGACGACGCTCGGCCGGGCAATGGGAAGGAATGAGCTCATTATCCGCTTCCTCAGAGGAGCTAGACGGATGAACCCCCCGCGGCCCCCCTCGGTTCCCTCGTGGGATCTGTCCTTGGTCCTGGCGGCCCTAAAGGCTTTTCCCTTTGAACCGCTTGAATCCGCGGATCTAAAGTATCTGTCGCTTAAAACCGTTTTTCTGATAGCTCTGTCTTCAGTCAAACGAGTGGGTGATTTGCATCTGTTAGCCCTGCATGTCTCGAGTTCGGGCCGAATGACTCGAAAGTCATTCTCAGACCGAGGCACGGTTACATCCCCAAAGCGATTGGAACCCCGTTTAGGGCACAAGTTATTTCCCTCTCGGCTCTGCCAGCATCCGATAGTGGGGACAGTGATAACCTCCTATGCCCTGTCCGGGCGCTGAGAGTTTACATCACGCGCTCCGCCGCTTTCAGGCGTTCAGAGCAGCTCTTTGTTTCCTTCGGCGGACGCACCAAAGGTCTTGCCGCCTCGAAGCAGAGCTTGTCCAGGTGGATAGTGGACGCGATAGCAGCAGGTTATGCCTCCAAACACCTGCAGTGCCCTCTGGGCATCAGAGCCCATTCCACTAGAGGCATGGCCTCGTCGTGGGCCTGGTCCAGCGGAATTTCTATCCACGACATTTGTACGGCGGCGGGCTGGGCCTCCCCGTCTACATTCGTGAGGTTTTATAACCTGGAAGTTCCTGCCCTACAGGCAAAAATATTGTCGGTATAAGTGACATGTATGCTCTGCCCAGCTCCCGTGTGCAGACTACGTTCATATGCTGGCGCTATTCTGGTAACTACTCAGGGTGAAGTGTTTGACTCAGACCGGCTGATCCGTTCTGTTTCCTATTTCCCGTTACGCGCTGTTATCGGTGCTGGCCCGCGCTGCTGGCCGCCCGCATTATTTTCTGCCGCACGGGAATTTTTCTCTTCATGTGAGACCGACTATGTCGTTTTCTCCTACCCTTATGAGTGCTTATGTACTGTATGGGCTCGCTCCGCCGGCCCTACTGTTGTACTGCTATGTTTATAGACCGGCCGCGCCGCTCTATTTCATATGCTGCATGAAGTGCATGTACTACGCTGGCCCGTCTCTCGACCGGCCACATTTTCCAGCAGAGTGTTTTCCCCGGTTCCCCTGGGATTCATGGGCTGGATGCTCGGCGCACACGGCGTTGACAAAGGGTTCCCGATGCGTAAGCTACTTACGCAATACGAGAGAACCTCTCGTAAGAGAACGTACTCGGTTACTAACGTAACCTCGGTTCTCTCTAGAAGAGGGAACGAGTATTGCGTAACCTGCCGTGTCGCGCCACGAGCTTTTGCGCTTCAGACTGCGAAAACCAGAATTTTAGCCTGTGAGCGCTGAATATATACACGCTGGCCACGCCCATTCTGACGGTTAGAAGGGTGTGGAGGGCGCGAAGCGCCCTCATTGGTTGCCGCGTTCAGAACGCTCACCGATAGGCTTAAGCAGTTGCAGCCGAGCAGCCAATGAGCACGCTTATACAGCCTGCCTAGGTCTGTCGGCTGCTGCACTGCGTTGACAATGAATACAAAATTAAGGATCATTTTTTGGCTTCAGATCTCGAAGAAAGAAGACTTTCCCGATGCGTAAGCTACTTACGCAATACTCGTTCCCTCTTCTAGAGAGAACCGAGGTTACGTTAGTAACCGAGTACGTTTCACAACATGTAACTACAGGGATTACACATTTATATTACACATTTACATTACACATTGAGACGGTTTTAGCATAAGAACAGGGACTATCATATTTTCTTAATTCATAAAACTGGTCTTCAATTACACATTATCTCTGAAACGGTTTACAATAAAACAGGTATTAAAACTTCTTGTTTTAATCACTAGAAACTGTGAGCAAACAGGCATTAAACATCTGTTTACTTAAGCTGTGAGCACAACAGGCATCAAAACAGCTGTGAGCATGAATTATCATCTGCTCATCTCCCATAAGCATTAATCAAAATAGCCCTTTTATGATTTTATGCGTAGGTTTTTCAAAATTGGTTCGCGACGCCAATTTCTGACCAGGAGTTTATCGTTAACGTATTATAATAAGGCCTATTACGACTGAAACTGAGGCACTGCCCAGGTCAGATTTACGCCCTCGCACTAAAAAGAGATCCTTCGTCTTCATTTAGTCGGTTTAAATCATATTACATGTACTAACTGTAAAGAGTTTTGCTTCGTCTTTACAGAGACACAATGTAATGTCATGAACTGCAGTTTTAGCTCTTAACAGTGATTAAAAATGCTTAGACATTTTTAAAACTGTTAATTTGAAGAGCTGAGCTGGCTTTGTGCCTAACGAGTTAGTTCGCTTTATAGCGACTTACCTCACAATTCAAAACGCGTGTGTAACGTTACAATTATTAATACCAATAATACACATTCACTGAAACTGAATTTGTTCCACCAAATAACGTTTGAAACTGCCCAGCGTTCTTCCACCAAACTGTAGCGTTTGCGACTCGGGGTAAATATGAATTAGCTCAAGAATATGGGGAATTTTGAGATATTAATATTTATGACTCATGGTCATAATTCATAAGTCGCATGTACATTTATTTTATCAATTTTCAAGATTAACTGGTTCTGTAACTGATCTAATCGTTATTCGTCCAGCGAATAAAGGTGAGATTATCACAGTTAAGAAGGGTTATCTCTTTACAAACTCCAAGAAAGTTTGATCTCCTGGCCACGGACATCAAACCCTTCTGAGTTTATTAATTAAAACTACTGAATGTAGTCTAATATCGAGCTTGTAGCTTAAGATCTTTTTAGATTCATTGACTTAAAAAGTGGATGTTTCAAACACAGAGGCAGTGAAAAGTATTTATGAATTTTAATAAATGCAAAACTATGATTATATGATCTACGAACATAAACGTACGTAAAAATGCACACAATAAACAAACAAACAAACAAACAAACAGATAACCAAACAATAAAAATACGTGATCAGAAGTAACATGAAATGAAAGAAAGATAGAAGGGAAAGAGGAAGAAGGGTAACTTAATTCGCAGACCTAAGAGAGAGAGAGACCAGGAGATCAACTTTTAGGTTGATAGATAGTACTTGCGAGCTGTTGTACTCTTTCAGTGCGATGCTGGAAAAGGGGACGCACGCGTGCGCGTGTCCGGCTGGTTTGCGTCTGGCTTCGTCTTCTGGGTCGTTTCGCAAGACGATGTAAAGGCTCACTTGAATTTAACGTTACCGGAAAATAATATTCATCTCCCGGGATGGAAGAGGTTTAAAGTCTTTGTTGCAGCGACGGCAGGCTTTTACATGACGCGGGTCATGTGTTCCAGAGGCCAAGTCCAGGCCCGTTCAGCTGGAGCAGCGCTGCACGTGGAGAAGGAGGAGGAGGTCCAGGGACCGGAGGAAGAAGAGGAGAGATCAGCGGGATCGATGAGAGGAGAAGAAGATAAGAGAGTGAGAGAAGGGAAGCATGATATTTTGAAGGGGCCAAAACTCACGCCCTCTCACGGACGTGGGCCAACCGTCTTTAACAACGGATCGGGCACACCTCCTGACGTTTCGAGATCTATACCCCCCTTCCTCTTAGAAATTGGAACGATAGATTCGTTCGTAACATTAATATCACTGGTATTAATAAAACAATGCATCCTCTTATATGTTGCGTTAAACATTCGAGACCGTTGGGATATCTGGAACAAGACGATACCATGAATGGCACTGCTGTGACATAATTACACACAAATACACGATTATAGTCACATCACATTGATTACAAACCAATAAAGTTATATAGGCATACTATTTGGGACAAGGGATCATGCACACATCAAGAAAATACATTTTAAACATTGTACCAAATGATTTTGGTCACGCGTGGTAGGATAAATGTGTGTTTCTGTGTGTGTGTGTGTGTGCGTGTGTGTGACCAGGACTGCGAGTTCATGTTGCCGCTGAACTTTTGCTCTCTTGCCTATGTGTGTGCGTGTGTTTGGTTTGATGAGATCATTAGCCAGCACATCTGGCCGGACAAAGTCTTGTTGTTTCCTGACGTATAAATCAGTGTCTGAGAATACCCCTAGGGGATCTGCGTAATCTCAGACATTGTGGCGCCTTGCGCTCCTGGCTTCCCGTGTAAACTCATAAAAGAGGTGTCTATAGACAGCCATCAATGAGTTACTTGAGCTGATAGATGCCATCTGTTGTTTGTAGACAGTTCAAGAAGGACAGAGTCCGTTTGTTGGTAATTTCAGTAATTTTAAATATCTATAGAGAGAGAGCTGGTAATCTGACCCTCTTCTTTGCGTTACAAGCGCTTTTCACAATACCAGATAATAAAGCATTACAGTAATCTAGTCTCGAGGTCATGAATGCATGAACTAACTTTTCTGCATTAGAAACTGATAGCATATTACGTAGCTTAGCAATGTTTCTAAGGTGGAACAAGGCTGTTTTTGTAACATATGAAATATGATTTTCAAAAGACAGGTTGCAATCTAATATAACACCCAGGTCTTTTACTGTAGAGGATAAAGTAACAGGGCATCCTACTATGCTAAAATTGTATTGTGAGAGGTTTTGTGGGCGGTTTTTTGAACCGATAAGTAGTACCTCTGTCTTGTCTGGATTTAATAAAAGAAAATTACGCATCATCCAATATTTTATATCTTTAACACACTCTGTCAGTTAGGATAATTTAGAGTTTTCATCCGGCCGTGATGAAATATATATTTGAGTGTCATCAGCATAACAATGGAAACTAATTCCATGTTTCCTTATAATATTTCCAAGTGGCAGCATATATATTGAGAATAATAGAGGGCCTAACACAGATCCTTGCGGCACTCCATAGTTTACTGAAGTTATGATCGATTTTTCTCCATTTAAATAGACAAAATGATAGCGGTCAGATAAGTCTGATCTGAATCAGCTTAATGCTTCCCAGATAGCAATTACATGTGGGCCACATGTGGGTATTATCTGGCACATATGGCCTAGATGTTGCATGGCTGAACAGATATGGGCCAAATCGTAGCCATATTTGTTTTGCCATAACTTTAAAATCTGCAGGAAATGCTCTCTTGGTTCACAACTGATTTTGAGGTATATGGCCCAGATAACAACGAACACATGGACCATATGTGGTTGAGCTATGGCACACAGTGAGAAACACCGACTTGTGGTAAACATTTGGCTTATACGTGGAAAAACACAGGAATCCTGAAATTAAGTGCGGCAAACATCCGCCGTTCCACACCTCAGGTTGCTCTGCATCTTCCCTCCTATTGGTGGAGTGAGACTACGGCGCGAGTTTGACTGCGACGCTGGCCAGCTGACGCCTTTTACTCTGCTTTCCTCACGACTGTGTACATTCAGGTAAGTGATGTTTTGGCATTTTAAAGTCATATAAATGAAATATGCAGCATTATGTGTCAATATTGCATGTTATTATGCGTTTAGTTATTCGTTCCATCGAGGAAGGGGTTGAACTAGCTAATATTTTCTTCAGTTTACTGCTATAACTTACAATGAAGTTTAATGTAACTTAACCGTTAACTTAGGCTATAGCAGTTCGCTGGTTTGCCGTTTTAAATTAAGATGTTTTTGTTTATAAATCAACAGCTCTGTCGTACACAATAAAATAGTATAGTTTGTCATTGTGTAGTAGCCTATTTGTGAATTAAGGCGACGCGGTCCAATGTCGGTGTTGGTGTTACTGTTTGTCAGAAAACCTAAATCCTAATTTGTGTTCACAATCATTCAACTAATCATAATAATATAAAAATGCCAAGAATAAACACATTAATACGTGTGCATTATTGTATGTATCTTTATTTAACTCTGAAATGATATTCAACCAAGACTTTTTCTCATGACCTTTCCCTCTTTAAAATTAAAGTTGTAATGTTAACGTTAGGCTATTAGTGTCAAGTCACAATACCAAAATTATGACTTTCGATACAATACCTGAACATTAACATGAACTAATAATGAACTGCACTTCTACTGCATATATTAATATGTGTTAATGTTAATTTCAACATTTACTAACACATTCAATATAAAAAACTGTACTTGTTAACTTTAGTATGCACTTTGAACTAACATGAACAAACAATGAATTGCTGTATTTCTGTTAACTATCAATTAATTGAGCAGCCATTCACTGCCATTATAAAGCTTGGAAGAGGCAGGACATTTTTATAATTACTCTAATTTCTCACGATATAGTTTATATACCATGCTATGGTATACTGTCATACCACCCAGCCCTAATGTGTGGTATGGGTGGGGCAATGACAATAATTTCCATATTAAAAACCTAGAAAATATGGTTTCAGATGGAGTAAATAATAGTTTATAGTTCATTTTTGAATATAAAAGCACTTTCATTTTAGGGTGGTCTATTTAAATGCATATTTCAACCACTTACACAATGTTTTTTTTTCCTATCAGATTACTTATGTGGGTTTGGTTGGTGGCTTTGACCTGGATAACACCTTGTGGAGAGTGCTGAAAGGCACTTTTACAACTGCTGTGGCACGTTATGAATTGGAGAGAAGTCAATGGGAAGATTGGTGTCCAACGCCTGGTCGTAAAGGAAGTTGTCATTGGTGAGACCTTTTTTAGAAGTCACTTTTATTTGTATTGCACTTTGCACAATTCACAACTTTTCAAAACCGCTTTACAGAACATTGTATTTTTATTTCTGTTATCTCAGTATCGAACCAAACAACTTTTTTTGTCATTACCTGATCACATCCGTGGCTCACTTAAGTGACTGCATTTTTTTATTTAGAAGTTTTATGTTTTGTTTTTAAAGAAAGTTATTTTTTATATATTGCGAATCATATTGTTTCAATCATACATTTTAAAACTGTAATCATAATATAAGAATATTATCCTGTCAAAGTCTCATACCAGCGTATGCCTACAACTATCTGTATTTAGTTCATTATCACTGTGTATTTAAAAGGTTAGTTTACCCAAAAATTAAAATTCTGTCAGTAATTACTCACCCATGTTGTTCCACCCCCGTAAGACCTTCGTTCATCTTCGGAACACAAATTAAGATATTTATGATGAAATCTGAGAGCTGTCTCAATTCTCCATAGGCTTCTCTGTTATTGAAACTTGCCAGCCCAGAAAGTTAGTAAAGACATTGTTAAAATAGTCCAAGAATACAGTGGCTGAACCTTAAGTTTATCAAGTGTCGAAAATACTTTTTGTGCGCAAAACAAGCTAAAATAAAGACTTTATTCAACATAGTGTAACAGCACAGCGCTTCTGTGTTGTACGTCAGAACGTAGGCTCACGACTGGCCAGCATCCCACACATGACCAGCGTCGGCCAATAGTGAGTCTACGCTCTGACGTACAACCCAGAAGTTGGAAAAACTTGAGGGTAATTACAGATAGAATTTTCATTTTTGGGCGAACTAACCCTTTATGTTCCTCCTTGCATTCAGTACTTGGCCCATTATTGTTTGTGTGTTTCTGCTTCCAAATTGTCTCGCATCATTGCAGATTATCTTGAGTTTATTTTGTGTTTGTAAAAACACTTATTTTTGTAGACTCTGTCTTTGGACTAAAACATGACATTAATGCTATCTGTGTTGGTGTGTTTTTACATTAGCGTGTGCATGTCTTTTTAAAAAAAAAAAAAAAAAAAGAAGCAGAATACATGCAGTGCTGTAAATTTTAACCGGTTGTTGGTGCAAAAGTATTCTAAAAATCGAAATAATTTGTCATAAGGAATTACGGTATAATTCTGGCCCACATATTGAAAAATACAATTTGCAATTCCTTTTGAAAATTTACTGGAAAAAAACTTTCATACACTGGTAATTCAGAGGTGTTTAATTTGTTAATAATTGCAATTAAAATATTAAAGGATATTTACATTAATGATTTTTTTTTATTATCCTGCAGCTCTAGCTTCCAGGTTGTATTGCTGCTAACATTATTTAAATTCTTCTTTATTGCAGGTGCAGGTGCAGTCAGGCAGAATCCCCTTACTGGAAAAGGTCAACACATTGCCGACCCTCATTGGAGACTTCTCTGCACATCAACACACTTCTCAACTCTTTACCTTTCAAGTTTGCTTTAACTTTCTCAATTTCTCTTTAAAGTTCTCTTTACCAACTGTGATTTATTTGTATTACTCTCATTGGACTAATTAAACATAACATTAATACAAGCTTTGATCGAGTGTTTTGAACTTTGGTGTAAAAAATTAGCTTTGAATGCTATTTATATTATTAATTTGTATTCTTGAATGTTTTCAACTGAATTCTACTTAAAATAAATACAACTAAATAGCTGTAATTATGTTTTCTTAAATGTTTTCAACTGAATACTACTGTAATTATTAAATTCAACTCTGTTGCTGTAATTATATTTATTTTGATAAATGTTGTCAATTGAATACTACTGTTATTATTCAACTCTTGCTGTAATTATATTTATTTTTATGAAATGTTTTCAACTGAATACTGCTGTAATTAAGTACAACACTTTAGCTGTAATTATTTAAATGCTTGTCAAAATAAATAGTTTTGAGTACATTTGTTGTTGAGTGTTTAATTTACCTGTGAGTTAAGACTTTAAATACTGTCAGCTGCATGTGGGCCACATAAGGACTGTTAGATTTTATCAGAACTCAACCATACTAAAGTTGCATACCAGGCCCACATATGGGCCACATGAATTTGTAGTATTTGGCTCATGCTTGGTGGAGTTATGGCAGTCATTTGGTTCAGTTCTGGCAAAGGAGATGTGGGCCATATCTGGGCCGGCAAACACAAACTAATCTGGGCCACAGCTCAGCTGTTTATCTGGCCCACATCTGTGCCAAAGGTAATTTGCTGACTGGGTTGTCCTTGAACACCAGTATAATTTTGTAGTCGATCTAAGAATATTATGTGATCTATAGTATCGAACGCAGCACTAAGATCAAGTAAAACTAATATTGAGATACAGCCTTGGTCAGAAGCTAAAAGTAAATCATTTGTGATTTTAACCTGTTAAGCTGCAACCCCACTTTTGAAAAATCCCCAGAAATGACATACCCAAACTGAAACAGCAGTCAGCAAATTACCTTTGGCACAGATGTGGGCCAGATAAACAGCTGAGCTGTGGCCCAGATTAGTTTGTGTTTGCCGGCCCAGATATGGCCCACATCTCCTTTGCCAGAACTGAACCAAAGGACTGCCATAACTCCACCAAGCATGAGCCAAATACTACAAATTCATGTGGCCCATATATGGGCCTGGTATGCAACTTTAGTATGGTTGAGTTCTGTTAAAATCTAACGGCCCTTATGTGGCCCACATGCAGCTGACAGTATTTAAAGTCTTAACTCACAGGTAAATTAAACACTCAACAACAAATGTACTCAAAACTATTTATTTTGACAAGCATTTAAATAATTACAGCTAAAGTGTTGTACTTAATTACAGCAGTATTCAGTTGAAAACATTTCATAAAAATAAATATAATTACAGCAAGAGTTGAATAATAACAGTAGTATTCAATTGACAACATTTATCAAAATAAATATAATTACAGCAACAGAGTTGAATTTAATAATTACAGTAGTATTCAGTTGAAAACATTTAAGAAAACATAATTACAGCTATTTAGTTGTACTTATTTTAAGTAGAATTCAGTTGAAAACATTCAAGAATACAAATTAATAATATAAATAGCATTCAAAGCTAATTTTTTACACCAAAGTTCAAAACACTCGATCAAAGCTTGTATTAATGTTATGTTTAATTAGTCCAATGAGAGTAATACAAATAAATCACAGTTGGTAAAGAGAACTTTAAAGAGAAATTGAGAAAGTTAAAGCAAACTTGAAAGGTAAAGAGTTGAGAATTGTGTTGATGTGCAGAGAAGTCTCCAATGAGGGTCGGCAATGTGTTGACCTTTTCCAGTAAGGGGATTCTGCCTGACTGCACCTGCACCTGCAATAAAGAAGAATTTAAATAATGTTAGCAGCAATACAACCTGGAAGCTAGAGCTGCAGGATAATAAAAAAAATCATTAATGTAAATATCCTTTAATATTTTAATTGCAATTATTAACAAATTAAACACCTCTGAATTACAAGTGTATGAAAGTTTTTTTCCAGTAAATTTTCAAGAGGAATTGCAAATTGTATTTTTCAATATGTGGGCCAGAATTATACCGTAATTCCTTATGACAAATTATTTCGATTTTTAGAATACTTTTGCACCAACAACCGGTTAAAATTTACAGCACTG
This sequence comes from Scardinius erythrophthalmus, assembly GCF_964197995.2. Taxonomy (NCBI): domain Eukaryota; kingdom Metazoa; phylum Chordata; class Actinopteri; order Cypriniformes; family Leuciscidae; genus Scardinius; species Scardinius erythrophthalmus. The sequence goes on from NC_138223.1 coordinate 27,970,649, forward strand.
CATGTATTCTGCTTCTTTAAAAAAAAAGACATGCACACTCTAATGTAAAAACACACCAACACAGATAGCATTAATGTCATGTTTTAGTCCAAAGACAGAGTCTACAAAAATAAGTGTTTTTACTAACACAAAATAAACTCAAGATAATCTGCAATGATGCGAGACAATTTGGAAGCAGAAACACACAAACAATAATGGGCCAAGTACTGAATGCATGGAGGAACATAAAGGGTTAGTTCGCCCCAAAATGAAAATTCTGTCTGTAATTACCCTCAAGTTTTTCCAACTTCTGGGTTGTACGTGAGCGCGTAGACTCACTATTGGCCGACGCTGGTCATGTGTGGGATGCTGGCCAGTCGTGAGCCTACGTTCTGACGTACAACACAGAAGCGCTGTGCTGTTACACTACGTTGAATAAAGTCTTTATTTTAGCTTGTTTTGCGCACAAAAAGTGTTTTCGACACTTGATAAACTTAAGGTTCAGCCACTGTATTCTTGGACTATTTTAACAATGTCTTTACTAACTTTCTGGGCTGGCAAGTTTCAATAACAGAGAAGCCTATAGTGAGACAGCTCTCAGATTTCATCATAAATATCTTCATTTGTGTTCCGAAGATGAACGAAGGTCTTACGGGGGTGGAACAACATGGGTGAGTAATTACTGACAGAATTTTCATTTTTGGGTAAACTAACCTTTTAAATACACAGTGATAATGAACTAAATACAGATAGTTGTAGGCATGCGCTGGTATGAGACTTTGACAGAATGATAATCTTATATTGTGATTACAGCTTTAAAATGTATGATTGAAACAATATGATTCGCAATATATAAAAAATAACTTTCTTTAAAAACAAAACATAAAACTTCTAAATAAAAAATGCAGTCACTTAAGTGAGCCACGGATGTGATCAGGTAATGACAAAAAAAGTTGTTTGGTTCGATACGGAGATAACAGAAATAAAAATACAATGTTCTGTAAAGTGGTTTTGAAAAGTTGTGAATTGTGCAAAGTGCAATACAAATAAAAGTGACTTCTAAAAAAGGTCTCACCAATGACAACTTCCTTTACGACCAGGCGTTGGACACCAATCTTCCCATTGACTTCTCTCCAATTCATAACGTGCCACAGCAGTTGTAAAAGTGCCTTTCAGCACTCTCCACACGGTGTTATCCAGGTCAAAGCCACCAACCAGACCCAGATAGGTAATCTGATAGAAAAAAAAAAACATTGTGTAAGTGGTTGAAATATGCATTTAAATAGACCACCCTAATATGAAAGTGCTTTTATATTTAAAAATGAACTATAAACTATTATTTACTCCATCTGAAACCATATTTTCTAGGTTTTTAATATGGAAATTATTGTCATTGCCCCACCCATACCACACATTAGGGCTGGGTGGTATGACAGTATACCATAGCATGGTATATAAACTATATCGTGAGAAATTAGAGTAATTATAAAAATGTCCTGCCTCTTCCAAGCTTTATAATGGCAGTGAATGGCTGCTCAATTAATTGATAGTTAACAGAAACACAGCAATTCATTGTTTGTTCATGTTAGTTCACAGTGCATACTAAAGTTAACAAGTACAATTTTTTATATTGAATGTGTTAGTAAATGTTGAAATTAACATTAACACATATTAATATATGCAGTAGAAGTGCAGTTCATTATTAGTTCATGTTAATGTTCAGGTATTGTATCGAAAGTCATAATTTTGTTATTGTGACTTGACACTAATAGCCTAACGTTAACATTACAACTTTAATTTTAAAGAGGGAAAGGTCATGAGGAAAAGTCTTGGTTGAATATCATTTCAGAGTTAAATAAAGATACATACAATAATGCACACGTATTAATGTGTTTATTCTTGGCATTTTTATATTATTATGATTAGTTGAATGATTGTGAACACAAATTAGGATTTAGCTTTTCTGACAAACAGTAACACCGACATTGGACCGCATCGCCTTAATTCACAAATAGGCTAGTACACAATGACAAACTATACTATTTTATTGTGTACGACAGAGCTGTTGATTTATAAACAAAAACATCTTAATTTAAAATGGCAAACCAGCGAACTGCTATAGCCTAAGTTAACGGTTAAGTTACATTAAACTTTATTGTAAGTTATAGCAGTAAACTGAGGAAAATATTAGCTAGTTCAACCCCTTCCTCGATGGAACGAATAACTAAACGCATAATAACATGCAATATTGACACATAATGCTGCATATTTCATTTATATGACTTTAAAATGCCAAAACATCACTTACCTGAATGTACACAGTCGTGAGGAAAGCAGAGTAAAAGGCGTCAGCTGGCCAGCGTCGCAGTCAAACTCGCGCCGTAGTCTCACTCCACCAATAGGAGGGAAGATGCAGAGCAACCTGAGGTGTGGAACGGCGGATGTTTGCCGCACTTGATTTCAGGATTCCTGTGTTTTTCCACGTATAAGCCAAATGTTTACCACAAGTCGGTGTTTCTCACTGTGTGCCATAGCTCAACCACATATGGTCCTCATGTGTTCGTTGTTATCTGGGCCATATACCTCAAAATCAGTTGTAAACCAAGAGAGCATTTCCCGCAGATTTTAAAGTTATGGCAAAACAAATATGGCTACGATTTGGCCCATATCTGTTCAGCCATGCCACATCTAGGCCATATGTGCCAGATAATACCCACATGTGGCCCACATGTAATTGCTATACAGTTCATGAACCCTTTGTACTAAAAGCACAAGTATGATCTCATTTGAAAGCTGACACCTGGCAGTTTATTGTAAATGTAGAATTAATTAGTGTCATAATGAAAAAAATTGTTATAAATAGCTTCAAAGTTTTGTAAAGTTATTAGAAATGATTTTTTATGAAACATCCTCATGAAAATAAAATTGAAGTTGGCACTGTAGCAATCTAGAAATGCAGTACAGCTAAAGCCACATGTCTAAACATTTTATGTTTAAAATCTGAAGATGATAAGTCCAAAACTCTGTATTTAGTTAAATGTTTTTCAAGACCATGTCAAATTACTTTATTTTGATTTGACTCTAAAATGCAACTGATGTTTATTGTCATCTTCTAAGCATCTATCCAGTCTTTTGTCTCTATTATTTGTGGTGCAAACGAGCCCCATTTAGTCTCAGTCTCTCCTGCACACATTCACACCTCTCCAGTCTGGTTATGGCTCTAAATGTGCATTTCTTTTGTCTGCATTATAGTTACTAACGACTGGCTATTCACAGGCTATTCATAGGGTTTCAGTCCCTAATTTCTTTTCTCAAAGTTCACCTCACATTTTAAACTGTATCAAATGCATTTCTTGAATAAAGAAACAATTCAGAAAGCATTCAAAAAATCATAAAAAAGTATAACTTCTAGGTGGCAGGTGCACCTAGGGCTAGCTAGCATGTTAGCTTAGCACACCATCAATACACAACAATTTATGATATTAAAACCATGTTTGTGCTCCAAACTTACTTTTATAACGCAAGTGAGTATTTTGAATAATCTTCTGTGATCTAATTGGCTTCAGATAAAAAAAATCAGACAGAAAATATACTATTGTATGGTATTCTGCACAATGACAGTCTATATAGATTAGCATTACATTATAAATATAATCTTTTATTATGGAAATACCTGGCATGGCTTGAAAAACACAGGTAACTCAAATATCATTGCAAACATGTTTATTGTCTTCAAAACGTCTGTATCTGCATGTACAGCGCGATCTCTTGTTAGCTTTGTGTGTATCAGTGACGTCCTGGAATGTCACATGATCATGGCTCTTCTTCAATGTCCGGTTCGTGAACGAATCGTTCTTTTGAACCGGTTCTTTTTAGTGAACTGGTCGAACCAGTACACTAAATCGGACTGAATCGTTCGAAACAGTTCGCGTCTTGCGTCAGCACTGATCCACAACAAGTTACTAAAGTTACTCACTTTCGGACATGCCTGAGTCCTGACAGTCCCTTCGACTCAAAATAAACCAATATCCCGGAGTAGGCATATATGTTACTCCAGTAAATCCAACAGTTCACTGAACTGAGACATGTTGTGCTGAGAGAAGTGATGAGCACGAGCAGTTGATATGAGCATGCGCGCACTACCGAACGTACAGGTACAGCGGTTCTCGGACCACCAGTACAGAACCGAGAACTGTTTCTTTCGGACGCGTTCGATACGGAGAACCGATGAGCTGATGAGCTGAGCATGCGTGCAATTCTTTCAGAGGGACGAAATGCATGTTTCTTAAGTATTTGATTGAACATCAATAAGTGTAACAAAATAAAACATGTTAGAAACATGTTTATCACATCGGCTACTGCCTTTTCACTGTATTATTTTAAAGATTGGAAACACAATGAATGGATTGTAAAACTAAACATTTATTATTATAGCCTACTAAAACATTATTTTCTGGAGCAGATCATTTAATTTCTAAGTAAGTTGATATACATTTTTGACCTAAACTCTTGCCAAGGTTTTAAAGGGTGCAAAGTAAATGTTTATAATGTGTTAATCAAAACATAACATATTAAACATACTGAAGACATGCATCAAGTTTTTAGTTTTGTCGACTGAAGGCTATAACCTAGTAAGGTTTCAGTAGTTCTCAGCTCACACACAGGCATATGCTACGGTTCTCGAGTCAAGAACTGGTTGTTGCAGCAGTTCTCGGATCACCAGTACAGAACCGAGAACTGTTTCTTTCGGACGCGTTCGATACAGAACCGACGAGCTGGAGAGACTGCGCATGCGTCTCTGAACCGAACTTTCTTTTGGCCAACTGATGCTGTGTTTATACTGTCTATGTGCTGTGCTGATACATGAGCACGGGTGAACCAAGGACTTGAATGAGGGGCCGAATTCGGCGAAATGTAAGTTTATTTAATTACAAATAAAAAAAAAATGATGAAGACCAGTTTATTCACTTCAAGACGTGTAAAACAGCCACGTTTTACGCATCGCCTTAGGCCTACTACAGGGTTCATTTTCAAAACGTAAATGTAAGAAACCTATCCAAGATGATTATGACGATGAGTACTATTATTTAACTGAAGTTATGATTACAAATGCCTTTATTTGAATGTATTTTTATCCGCCGGGATGATAGAATTGACGTCATTACGTGATGACGTAAAAGAACTGGGGAACCGTTTTTTTGAACCGGTTCATTGAAACGAACTGTCCGAAAGAACCGGTTCGCGGACAGTTCGTTTCAATGAACCGGTCATGTGCGCTATTATGCACAATAATAGTCCATATATGGAACATGAAGAATAGTGATGGGAAGTCTCCGCGAACCGGTTCATTGAAACGAACTGTCCGAACTGTCCGAAAGAACCGGTTCGCGGAAAAGAACCGGACTTCCCATCACAGCGCTATTATGCACAATAATAGTCCATATATGGAACATGAAGAATAGTGATGGGAAGTCCGGTTCTTTTTTTTGAACCGGTTCATTGAAACGAACTGTCCGAAAGAACCGGTTCGCGGAAAAGAACCGGACTTCCTATCACTATTCTTCATGTTCCATATATGGACTATTATTGTGCATAATAGCGCCCTCAGGCTATTGGTATGAATTTAAAACACAGTATCAGAGTATCTAAACGCTCATAATGATTACATCGACGCATTTGGGTATAAATTCAATAAATATTATTCCTGTCTATAGAAATCTGATGTAAATCTATGAGAATCTATCAATATTTCTCCAAATATGCACATTTTTTAGCTAAAAGCCCTGAAGGATGTTGTTTTGTGTATCGCTGTAATGACGACAGCACAGGAGTTTTTTTATTAATGAAAAAGGCTGACGCGCATAATTCATATCAAAGGTATCGACTCATTTTTTTCATTTCATAACTCCTGACACAAATTAAGAAATAACTGTCGCTATAAGTTTCTCAGAATACAATAGTGGTCAAGTACTGAAACTTGAGTCTTATATCTTTTTAATGATGTATAGTTTGTCAAGGTATAACATTAAATCTGATAGTAACTTTGAACTATATATAAAAAAAAACCGCTTCAGTGCGCCCGCGCACTGGCAACGGTTAACAGGTTAACAAGCGAGGTTTCAGTGCTATGGTGCGGCCTAAAACCAGACTGAAACTTTTCATAGATGTCATTTTCTTGCAAGAAAGAGCCCAGTTGAGCGGACACAACTTTTTCTAATATTTTAGACATAAATGGAAGATTTGAAATTGGTCTATAATTTGCTAGGTTATTATGATCTAATTGTGGTTTCTTAATGAGTGGTTTTATAACTGCCAATTTAAATGTTCTTGGAACATGACCTAAAGATAAAGACGAGTTAATAATGTTGAGGAGAGGTTCTTCCACTATAGGTAACACTTCTTTCAGTAGTTTAGTTGGTATAGGATCTAATAAACATGTTGTTGTTTTAGATGAAGTGATAAGTTTGTTTAACTATTTTTGTTCTATAGTTGTAAAGCACTGTAATTGTTCTTGCGGGGTGATAATTGAGGCTGAATTATAAGGCGCGATTGAAGATTGAACATTTACTATTGTGGTTCTGATGCTTTCTATTTTCTCAGTGAAGAAGTTCATGAAATCATTACTACTAAACTGTAACGGGATATTTTGTTCAGGTGATGCTTGTTTATTTGTGAGTCTAGCCACGGTGTTAAATAAAAACCTTGGATTGTTTTGGTTATTTTCTATTAGTTTGCGGAGGTGCTCAGCCCTGGCCGCTTTTAGGGCCTTTTTATAACGTGACATACTGTCTTTCCACGCGATTCTAAAGACCTCTAAATTAGTTTGTTTCCATTTACGCTCTAAATTACGGGTTTCTCTCTTTAGAACATGCGTAGTATTGTTGTACCATGGTGCTTTAATTTTCTCTCTGACCTTTTTTAATTTAACGGGTGCAACAATATCCAATATTCCGGAGAGAATGGTGCTCATAGTGCTAGTTAGTTCTTCTAGTTCATCTGTTTGTTTGGGTTCAGGCAGCAGCTGAGACAGATCGGATAAGCAATTTGAGAAATTATCTATGGTGGATGGGAGGATTGTTCTGCCTGGTCGATAACGCGGCGCAGCATGACATATTACAGCAGTACGTAATATGCAAGTTACCATGTAATGGTCAGTAACATCATCACTTTGCGGTATAATATCTATATCGGTTGGATCGGTCCCATATGATATACTTAAATCGAGTGTATGATTAAGACGATGAGTGGGACCAGTGACGTTTTGCTTGACCCCAAAGGAGTTTAATTAATCTGTAAACGCAGTCCCTAACGCATAATTTGAATTATCTACGTTAAATACGTATGTATGTTAAAATCTCCAACAATTAATGCTTTATCGACGTTGACCAATAGATCTGAGAGAAAATCTGCAAACTCTTTTAGGAAATCAGCTTAAGGCCCTGGCGGTCTATATATGGTAGCCAAAGCTAGAGATAATAGGGATTTTTTTCTTACATCTGAGAGCGTAACATTTAGTACAAGTACTTCAAACGAATTAAACTTGTCACCTGTTTTCTGGGTAACATTAAGAATATCTCTATAGATTGTTGCAACACCACCGCCACGACCAATCAGACGGGGCTCATGCTTATAACAGTATCCTGATGGTGTAGACTCATTAAGACCGAAATAATCATTTGGTTTAAGCCAGGTTTCAGTAAGGCAAAGTACATCAATGCTATTATCTGTGACTATTTCATTTACAAAAACTGCCTTAGGTGTGAGTGATCTAATGTTTAGAAGACCTAGCTTTAGAAATTGTTTTTGTTCACTAATAGCGAGATTTTCTGTTTTAATAACAATTAGATTTTTCCTAGATCCTGCAGTAGATTTATTATTTGATCTCACTAAACGAGGAATAGACACAGTTTCTATGCAATGTTCTACACATTGCAATTTATAGCAATTAAGTTGGTGCAGCAGAGACTGTAATTTGGACTTTTGGTTACTAGTCAAACGGTATTTAACATCTTGGAGATGTTATCAGACAGAAGATCTGCTCCGATTCTACTTGGGTGTAAGCCATCAGCGCGGAAGAGCCTAGGACGTTCCCAAAACAGATTCCAATTATTTAAAAAGAGCAGTTTCTGCTCATTGCACCATGACATTAACCATTTATTTAGCGCGAATAATCTACTTAACTTTTCATGCCCTTGTCGGTACATGGGAAGCGGTCCAGACACAATGATCGTTTTTTCAGGCGATGTGCTGCGTACCGTCTCGATCAGGCTCCTGAAGTCTTTCTTCAGAACCTCCATCTGCTGCAGCCTGATATCGTTCACTCCAGCGTGCAACACGACGGCTCCGACACGCTCATCACCGTTCAAGATCTCGGGTACCCGCGCAGCGATATCGAAAACACGAGCACCAGGAAAGCAGTGAGTGCGCACCTTACTTTTAATCGCCGATGATCACAGCATCGTGTTCCGTTTCGCGAAGAGGGGAGAAGCGGTTCTGGGTGGAGATCTCGAAAACCGGGAAGGGCGGAGAGATTCTTGCTCTGGTCCTGGCCCTCGTCTTCCGCTGCGGAACCAGCCAGGCTTCATGGTGGCGTGTAAGAGCGAACGAAACCATGGCTGATCGTGACCTGGGCGCTCGGGACCAATGCTGAGAAACGCACGGAGTAGACGAGGTCGGGGTCAGCGGATTACTAATGTTAGTCACTGATTTGTGTGCATCGGCGCGTGATGTTTCAAGAACTAAACGCCAGTCTCTCATCGACGCATCGGCGCGTGCTGTTTCAAGAGCTAAACGCCGGTCTCTCAGCTCGACTTGTTTCTCTAAAAGGACAGCTTCCAGCTCAGACTGCACCGCGTGCAGCTCGAATGTGTCCTCACCTGCACCAAAAGGTAGACAACATACATCTGATATATTCACCATTTTAACAGATGGACAGTAAGTTAGCAACGACGCTACCAGTGATGCTATCAATATTAATACTAATTTATGACTGAAGTCTTGGATATAATCCGTCTTTTTAGTGGTACGGGTGTAATGTAGGCTAACGATAGGCGAGAAAATGTTCGTTTGTAAGTGAGTGTAGAGAAGATGCGCTCAGCCGTGACCCACAGGTGAAAACCGGTGTTGGATCACTAATCGGCTTGAGACGCGTCTGCTCAACAGTCCGCATTGTAACTATGAGGTTTGAGCAGCAGTGCTTCTCATTGAGGAAAAGTAGAAAATGTTCGTTGTAAGTAAGTTTAAAGAGAAAAATCACGGATTATGAATCAAATCGATAGAGCTCCAAACACAAACAACGCGTTCAGACGCGTGGCATGCGCAGATCAATAAGTCACAACCTAACGCTTTTTGACTTTTTCCGTGTCTGTAAACCTGTTCAGAGTATTTCGTTTTTCCCACATTAATTTCCCACGTCTAGTACATTTGTGTGGCTTTGTTTTATTAATACAGTGTATACTTTTTTTCTTGATATACCCCAAAAGAATGCAAGTGAAATGTGACAACATGCCCCATAGGTGGGGGTACATTGTAACATTACCATATGATAGCTTAAAATGTTATCTGATCTAATAAAAAAAATACACAAGACAAACTAAAATATTTTCTCAATAAAATACAATTATTAACTTTTTCATATAAAATAATGGCAATTTTTAATAATTAAAATTAAAATAATTTGAGTTTGACAACGGACACACCGAAAAACACAGCTATACAACATAGTTCAAAACATAATAATAATTAATAATTTCTGACTCTCAGGGCCCTATCTTGCACCCAGCGCAATTGACTTTGTACACCGACGCATATATCATTCCTATTTTGCACCTGAGCAAAGCGCGCTTTTCCCTCCACAGAAGCACGTCGCTAAACTAGGGAATGAACTTGCGCTCCCTGGGCGGTTCAGCGCAAAAAAGGAGGCGTGTTCCGGCGCAAACGTTCCTTCATGCTATTTTGCAGGTTTAGAAAACAATTGCGATCAGGAAAAAATAGTTAAAATGAGTGGCGCGTTGCGCATGTTATTCATATGCTATTTTAAGGGTGCATGCTTGGCCATAATCAATGTAGCGTGTGCACAACGCGCATACACTTTGATTCTCTCATCTACACAGAAGCAGCAGTTTTAATTTTTGCAAATCATACACTATTACGATAGATAGATAGATAGATAGATAGATAGATAGATAGATAGATAGATAGATAGATAGATGATAGATAGATAGATAGATAGACAATTTATTATAAAAGCATACATCTAGCTTACACATTTACCTAAATTATCATATGCCTTTTTAACCGAGGTTAATTTGGGTGGGTTTCTCCATCCCCAACGTCCCTGATGAGAGCGTTGCTCTCCTTGGCTGTGAACCGCTCCTGGCGCGCGCCTGGCAAATCCGCCGTTATAATAGGAATCCGCTTTAGAACAAAGCGCGCCTGCTCTTAAAGGGTTAGTTCACCCAAAAATGAAAATTCTGTCAGTAATTACTCACCCTCATGTTGTTCCAACCGCGTAAGACCTTCGTTCATCTTCGGAACACAAATTAAGATATTTTTGATGAAATCTGAGCCATGTCTGAATCCTCCATAGGCTTCTATGTGACCGAAACTTGCTGGCCCAGAAAAGTTATTAAAGAGATCGTTAATATAGTCCAAGTGACTCCAGTGGCTCAATCTTAAGTTTATAAAGCGACGACAATACTTTTTGTGCGCAAAAACAAACAAAAATAACAACTTTATTCCACTATTCATTTCCTTCTCTCTGGACCTCTAGTTGGTTCGCGTAGTGTTTTTGCGCAGCGCGTCTGTGTACACGTCACCACGTAGGCTCACTATTGGCCGACGCCGGTCATGTGTGTGATGCGTGATGACGTGCAACACAGACGCGCAGCGCAAAAACACTACGAGGCCCAGAGAGAAGGAAATGAATAGTGGAATAAAGTCGTTATTTTTGTTTGTTTTTGAGCACAAAAAGTATTCTCGTCGTTTGATATACTTAAGATTGAGCCACTGGAGTCACTTGGACTATATTAACGATCTCTTTAATAACTTTTCTGGGCCAGCAAGTTTCGGTCACATAGCACCCTATGAAGGATTCAGAAATGGCTCAAATTTCATCAAAAATATCTTAATTTGTGTTCCGAAGATGAACGAAGGTCTTACGCGGTTGGAACAACATGAGGGTGAGTAATTACTGACAGAATTTTCATTTTTGGGTGAACTAACCCTTTAAAGGGAATGTGAGATGACGCTCTGATTGGTTTATTTCACGTTACGCCCAAACCACACCTATGAATAATGAAGCTACTTCAGACCAACCCATTTTAGATTTGCGCCTGGCGCAAGAGTCATTTATCCCGCTGGGAAAATAGCAACAGCGCCAAGACCCGCCCACAAAGTTACTTGCGCTTTGCGCTTTGACACTTGCATTTCAGATCGTTAAAATAGGGCCCTCAGTCTTTATTCACCTTTTTCTAATGTTTTCTCAATAGAATTAATAAAAGTATAGAATAGAATAGCATAGTTCTAATAGGGGCTCATTGTAACGCAGTGTTATAACGTACCCCACGAGTACAACTGGGATTTAAACCCTGCTAGTGTCTTCTGCTAGTTAGCAAAGCATTAAAGAACCATATCAACTGTTAAATGACATATCGGAGATTAAAATAATATCAGATTTGTCTAATTTAAAATAAACACCAAAAATAGAGATCATTTTAAAAATTAAAATAAGAAATTTACTTTTGCTATGGTTAAATAAATGTTCAGTGATATCTTCCAAAGATTTCTGAATTTTGGCACATTTATTTTCTCTATATAGTGTTGATATGGCAACTAGAAAATACACTAAGTTTCATCATGCTAGCATGTGTGGAAGTATTTAAAACAAGAGTGTTACAACTAGCCCCGCGTTAGGTTGTTTCCCGCTCTCCCCTATATCGCAAATATACTGAAATGTTTGCCTTCGCACCCAAAAGTTGCAGAACCATTCATTTTCTGTAAAGAATGCACATTTTTCCCACTACGGCTAGCAACATTCTTGGACCCATACGTTTCTCTGTACCGTTTCCATTACGGCATCTATCCACATTATTAGCACTTGCAACCTCTTCATCCTCCTCATTTTGCGAGATTTGTAAAATGTACCCCGACTGAAAACTGTTTTTAAAAGAAAACTCACCACTTCAGGTCGACTTTGCACCAGACCCATCCTTTTTTTTTTTTTTTTTTTTTTTGCGGGAATGCGAGATCTGATATGTTATCCAGATACAGAAGCCACTTGATGTGGACAGATGTAAACACACCATGTCCTGATTGGCTTATGATCCGATCTGCTTGATCGGATCATGGTGATTGCATGTTAATTCCAGATGTAAACGCAGTCAAAGTTTGTTCCTCTGGTTGCAAATTGTGGCATGTTGCAAAGCATTCCCATCTCTTGTGTTCTTATTAATGACATAATCACTGATTAGTCAGCGTCAACTTGACTTTAATTACATATCTATCAAAAATATGAGGTTGTTCAACCCCTAATGCCTCACAGCTGTACACTTTTTTAAGTCTTTCTGCTGAGGTCGATGTGTAGGCTAAGTAAACCTGTGCTGTGACCTGTGTAGCAGTCTCTGTGATTCCTTGTTCTCTGAAAACAGAGACATTTAACTCCTCAATACACTTGAAGTCAAGTCTTATATGGCCAGTTGCCCTCCTAAAGCTATTAACCTATTTGAAGTGGGTCTTGTCCAAGCCAGGCTGCCAAAATAGCATATCTCTCACATTCTCTCACCCTCTCACCCTCCTTCTCCATGTAGGCTGTTCAGTTTGCTGTCAGTTAAGAGCTTAACTCCAATTGACCAGTAAACATTCAACTCTGTCCTGTAAGGAAAGGCTGGATTCCCCAGTGTAGAACATTAGCATGGCATGCAATCCCTAAAGACGAGACAATGCTATAGGTAGATCTTCTCAGATACCACAGGAAAATAAGAAAGTTAATTTTCCACTTTCAAAGTCAGAACAGGACAGTTTTACAGCCTTAAATAGAGCCAGGCCAGACTTAAACAGCTATTGGAAAAAGCCCAATGCTGTTAAGAGGACGTGAGGCTCAGACTGACAGAGGGATTAGTGGGGGGAAAAAGTGCAAAAGAAAATGGATAAGAAAAGATGAATTCATACTGTCAATTGCCAGCGCAGCAAGTTATTGGTTAGTTTTATAGTTTACCAGAATAAACCGATACACAGACTAACCGAAATGGATATAAATAGAGCTATTATGTGTGTGCCTTTTGTCAAAAAGCAAACAGATTAGATGATGTTAAAAGGGTCAATGAAAACACATATCAAAAGGAAAAATCATGTGCCAAGTTCTTAGAAATGTCCTCTTTCTTTTCATGCTGTTTAATTTGGTTTATATGCCATTGTAAAGAAAAGTTTACATTTAAAGCTCTAACAAAGTAAAACCATTATTTTCAAAAATGTTTTGAAACATTTTCAAGGTAAAAAAAAAAGTATTTTTTACGAATATCATAATTATTCATATAAAAATCATTGTTTTTGAGGAGTTGCACCACAAGACATTTTTACAATTTGAAGTAGCCTTGCTTTGCCATAAAAATATAATATTATCTAAAATTTAAAAAGAATTATTGACCTTGACTCACGGCCATGAGAGTCTATGATATCTTTTTTTATTAATATTTTTATTGGTTGCATTAATTTACAAAGTGTTATGCTCTCCCCCATTCTTTCTTTCTTTCTTTTTTCTTTCTGAAGAAGAAGAAGAAGAAGAAGAAGAAGAAGAAGAAGAAGAAGAAGAAGAAGAAGAAGAAGAAGAAGAAGAAGAAGAAGAAGAAGAAGAAGAAGAAGAACACGGTGTCTACACATCTACTGAAAAAAAAAACAAATATCATCTACAGTCTAAATAGGGGAACACTGACTTGCACTTTGTCACTGAACTGCTGAAAAAGAAGGGATAATGAAATGAAGGCAGAGGAAAGAGAAGGAAAAAAAAGAGGAAATAGAAATAGATTAATGCCTACTCCTGATTGCACCATATTTGGCACTAGCGAGCACACTAATTTGTTTTCGGTGGCTCATGAGCATTGGACCAACATCAGGGTGATGAAGTGGAGCCAAGCAATTAATCTCCGTTATGCCGGACGGGCTCTGATAAGGACTGATGGGTTCACCGTTTGCGAACATCAAACTTTATGGAGTGGAGACGAAATCAAGAATCGGCGGTCATTGGAGCAAAGAGAGAGGTATTAGGCACAATTTCACTCTAGATCTGTATAAGGCTAGCATCATCAAGAAAAAAACTAGCTGAATAAATCACTGTTGATATACACTCTCATTGGGTCTCATTTGTAAGGTTTTGCAAACATATATATATATATATTTTTTTTTTTTGCTTGTGCATTTACAAGCCTCTCTCTATTAAACAACTTTGTGTAAGTAAATACTTAATGAAGTTGTGACTGGTGGATGCCGTGAGCCTGACTCTAATAAGCTGTGATGTATTAAATTCAGATGGAGAAAGACAGTGGGGAGACCTGGTATGGTTGTAACACTTTTTGCTTCAGCATATGTAGCTCTCTACATTTTTGAGTCCAAGTGCTCAAACTTTTATACAAAGTACCCATAAAATCAGCTATTGATATTATCAATATCAGAGCCCTTATGAGTTGATGTCATATACATTGCGCCTTTGTTACAATCTGTCCCACTACCAGGGCAGGTTTTCATGCAATATGCTTCAAAAACAGGATTATTAAAGCAATCCAAAAGAACAATACAAAGCAATGTCTTTCTTTCTGTGACTGGCATAACTCAAATCCACTTTTGGTTTGACACAGGAGTGTGTAAATTAGTCTACAAGAACTTCCTTAACAGTATTTATTCTTAAAGAACACTTGACTCCAGTGTACCTGTGCAAAGAACATATAGGTCTAACAAAAACACTGTCAATGTGTGTGTGAGTTTGAGGGAGGGAACGAGACGTTGCGTCGAGATTACACTGTGGGAGCACTCTGCGTGATTGCGTCGTGAAGCACTTGTGAAATCAGTCCAATGGCGTATAGGCGGGTGACGTCATGGCAGGAAGCTTAAAGCGCACCCAGACCAAACGTTGTCAACTTTTGATAGGTTGAAGCAAGTTGATCAGGGGCACGCTGGAAGTATGGCAGGGTGACGCAACATCTCGTTCCCTCTTCAGGGAACCAAGGTTTCAGGGAACCAAGGTTACAGGGAACTCGCGTTGCGTTGAGATGATGCTGTGGGAATGTCTATACCAACGCCATCATAGTGACCAGTGCCTGTCTTGTGTGAAATCGGGCGAGCACAACAAAGACAGAATCACCTGGGACCCAGGAGTGAAGCCCAAAACTAGGTTGTAAACCCAACGAGTGTGTGCGGAAAGGAACAGCCCGCCGCATCACACACCTCTTGTAGGGATACCCCTAATACAAGGCTACAAAGCCACCATACTCCTCCTACTCCAACGCACCACGGAGGAAACTGGTTTGTTTCCTGTGCAGGGAGCTCTAGAGTGATTGTGGCCTCAACAACCTCAGTTGAGAGACCTGAGTCTATGAGTTGGGCCCCCTCAGAGGCAAAACCCACACTTCCATAACTCTGTTCTACAGAACTCCCAAGAGTTGAACAATCAGGGAAACCATGTACAGATGCAGTACAGCCACGTCTGCAACTCCATATGAGGTCCACCACCTCGGGGTGGATTCTCCCTTCCCTGGGCCTCAGCCCCTATCTCGACAGGATGTCTGCTCCCTGAATCTGGTGCCCAGGGATGTAGAGCCTGAGCCATCATCACCAGGTGATTAAGTGCCAGGTGAGATGGACCGTCCATGATCACTCCCCAGCTCATGACGGAAGCATCCGTTGTAAGCATTAATCGACGACAAGAAGTCCCCTACACGGGACCCTTGGACAGGAACCACAGTTTCTTCCACATAACCAGGGCATGTAAGCATCACCGCATAACCCTGATCATGCGAAAGGGGTTGCCACTTGGGGAAAACTCTTTGGTCCTGAGCCACCAGTGCAAGGGTCTCATGTACAACAGGCCAAAAGGTATCATGTTGGACGCTGCTGCCATCAGACCCCACAGTCTCTGAAACTGTTTCACAGTGAGTGACTGGCCTAGCTTTATTCTTTTCACAGCCGACAGGATGGACTATATGCGTGCATGTGAGAGGTATGCCTGCATTGACATTGAGTCCCAAACCACACCTAGAAAAGTGGTCCTCTGTAGTGTATAAAGCACACTCTTTTTGGTGTTTAGCCGTAACCCCAACTCTTTCATGTGGGCGAGAATGACATATCGATGTCGTACTGCCAACTGATGCGACTGAGCCAGTATCAACCAATCGTCGACGTAGTTCATGATGCAAATACCTGTAATGGTAAAATACTTACGGAAGCAATTGCAAGTAAAATGATAGTTTATTAGAACAAAGTTCAGTCAGGAAGAAACTCAGGAGGGTCAATGTTCACTCAGGAGGAAACTCAGGAAACCACGGACATCAGGTGGTAGACAGTCGATCCCACATTGCAGACAGCAGGAGAGCGGTGACGCAGGGACTGAGATGGACGATCCTTGAAGAGTGCTGAGTGAAGTGAAGTGGTGAGACCATGAGAGAAGCAATCCAGAATCCAGTGCATACGGGAAACACGAGGAACACAGGAACAGGCACGGACACGGGAAGCTTAGACAACGGTCTGACAAACACAAGACAAAAGACAAGGCATTAAGTAGGCTGGCTAGATGGTATGCAGCTGCTGCTGATGAGGATTAATCAGCGATAATGTCCACATGAAACAATCAGCGCAAACGAGACACACCCACACATATACACAGACACAAGACATGAGTGAGACAACGGATCTAACAACCATGACAATACCCTGCAGGCGCAAAGGTGCCAGAGCTGCATCTATGCATTTCGAGAAAGTGCAGGGTGATAGTGCTAGGCCGAATGGAAGAGCTCGATATTGGTATGCTTTGCCCCTGTGATATGGAAGGATGGATATATGGAAGTATGCGTCCTTGAGATTTATCGTGAAAAACCAGTCCTCGGATCTGATCTGTGGCATGATTTGTCTCAAGGTTAACATTTAGAATTTTAGCTGCATGACTGACTCATTCAGCACTCGCAGATCCAAAATGGGACGCAACCCCTCATCCTTCTTTGGAACTATGAAATACCGACTGTAGAACCGGGTTTCCCTATTGGAGGGGGGTACATGTTCTATGGCCCCTTTCTCCAATAGGGTTATCACTTCTTGTTCTATTACCAGAACCTGATCGGGGCCTATCCACCATGGAAATTCTGCCAAAAATTATACTAGAGGTACCAGCCTCTCGAGACTCGAGATCAGCACGATGCCCTGTAACAGCAAACCGGCAGGTAACGACCGACCGCTTTACTTCGGAGGAGATTGCCCTTGTTGACCTGATCCCTCGGGCGTCAGGACCTTTTTCCCGCAGCCTTCTTGAAAATAATGACGGTCCTCAGATCCGCCTTACCCCTTGAAGGCTACGGTTGAGAGCGCCGGCCAGACCCCCAGTCCTTTATCGGGGGCTCAGGAGCAGACGCTCTGCTTCTGTTGAGATATGTTTGGCAGAAGTTCCCACGCTGCCAAAAAATCTACTAACAGAACCAGTCTCTCAAGACTGGTCTAGGTGTTACTTGAGCGACCAATTCGGTGCCCTGAAGCGGCGCACTGGCAGGGAACAGCCAAACTGATTGCTCTAAGACCCTCCTCGGAGGGGGCGAGAATCCCAGCACCGCTACGTTTCCGGGCGGACACTGAGATGAGGGCTCGTCTGAGACTAGAACTCACTGGAGACTGTTGTACCTGGAAGAAAACGACCCCTGAGGGCACTGAAGGGAGATGGGCACTGTATAATGAGGTGTTATTCATTTCCCCCCAAGAATTTCACCATTTACTTCCTCAGAATTAAATGCAGCCAAAGATCAACCAGACAAGTAAGCACGGTCTGGATGAAAGGCTGAATAGTATATTAATATCGACATCTAACTCAAAGATCAGATGGGTACATATTATTTAATTTTCTCAAAAATTAAATGCAGCCAAATATCAACCAGACAAGTAGAAACGGTCTACGTGAAAGGCTGAATATAGCGTATTAATACAGACATCAACTCAGATGAGAATTTAACATTTAATTTCATCACAAATTAAATGCAGCCAGAAATCAATCAGATAGAGAACTCAGATCGAGAACTTTAGTTCTTTATAAAAATTAGTTTGAACAAGTCAGTGTCATTGGCTGCTAAAGACTTGGGTCTAACCATTTCTGTGAGCTTAGGGGGGTGTACCATTCATAGACTACCACCATTTAGCATGCTATAGATCAGCTTATTCAGCCTATTTATTTTGTCCTTTTTTTTTTTTGTATAGCCTATAGAAATAATATATTTAAATTGCAGTTTTATGAAAATTTTGATAAACCGGGACTTGGAGGTTTTCAGGGAACAGTGGAACAATCATGGCTTGCGCACTGCTGATCACCACACACCATATCAGATGTTTGTCAGAGGATGTCTTAAGAGGCAAACATCTTCACTCACCTCCATGGCAGAGATTTTTGGACCCAGCCCTGCTCATGATGGTGCAATTCCTGCTGTGGATTGGCAGGAGGTTGTAACAGTTCCTGCTAACCAATTCAGTCCAACCCAGGCACAGCTCCAACAACTGCAGGATGTGGACATTCTTGCAGGACCTGTTGGTAGTCCGGCTATTTATGCACTTCAAACTGTAATTAATATTCTGCAACAGTAGATTGCTTTCGATTTGGTTTTATTGTAATTTGAAAATAAACCCACATATGTCGAGAACTTTAGTTCTTTATAAAAATTAGTTTGAACAAGTCAGTGTCATTGGCTGCTAAAGACTTGGGTCTAACCATTTCTGTGAGCTTAGGGGGGTGTACCATTCATAGACCATTCATATATATATATAGAGAGAGAGAGAGAGAGAGAGAGAGAGAGAGAGAGAGAGAGAGAGAGAGAGAGAGATTTGTTAATGGATTGTTGACTGATTTTATTTGGTGCTAATTGAGGTAAAGACTTCACCACGGTAATTGGTGAAGACTTCATAACATAAGCCTTATAACATAGACAGTATTTATTTATATTTGAAACCTGGTAAGATACATTACATTTGTGGAAAATATATTGGATAATAGATATAATTTATTGATCCCAGGGTGTAAATTGGTCATGTTACCATTGCTCACATTTAAGGAAAGAAATAAAAGCAAATGTGAAATCTTAAAAATTAAGATTACTTGTACATATACTCTACTTATGAAACTATACAGTAGAAAATATAGATCTGTGTATTGCACAGTTTAATTTATTGCATTTGTATTATTGTACTATTAAAGAATTGTATGTTTAAAGATGTAAAGGATATTAAGCTGTATATAAGATATAAGGATATTAAGCTGCTGACAAGTCTGAGGTAAGTTCAAATTGCCCAGACTAGTTCAGAATATCTGACACTGAGGGAGGACTTGAAATGATGACCTGGAATGGTTTCCTGAGGCTGCAAGTATGTCAAGAATGGTTTCCTGTGGCTGTATTACAGAAACAACTTCATTCAGAGTAATACCTTATCTCTTTAGTAACCACTGTGTTTTCAATTTGGAACCCATTTAAAACACTGAACTTGTCAGATCATAACTTAGGGCTTAAAGGGATAGTTCACCCATTTACTCACCCTTATGTTTTTCCAAACTTCCATGAGTTTCTCTCTTGTGTGGAACTTCCATAGTATGGAAAAAATAATATGGAAGTCAATGGGGACCAGCAACTGTTTGGTTACCAATATTATTCAAAATATATTTTGTGTTCATCAGTAGGAAAGAGGCTCATGCATGTTTGAAACATGAGGGGGAGTAAATGAAGACAGAATTTTCGATTTTGGGTGAACTATCCCTTTAAGATAGGACATTTCTGTAATTTGGTCCCTGTGAAGCATCTTGGTGGCACCCTGCTCGCCATAGCGATAAATTTAGTTAAATCTAAAAAAAAAAAAAAAAAACAAGGTTAAGTTGTTTAACAGATATTCATTACAATTGCATTGATCAAGAACCACATCTGGAAACTTTCCCCCAATCAAATGTTAGCTTTTAATGTTAGGAAACTTGAGGTGTGGTGAATGGTGTTACAGCTAGAATGCTACTAATGAGCAAAAGGGGGCAATCTTATCTTGGTAAAAATATTTTTTCATAAAATTGCAATCTAGATATTTTCTTTGGGCTACACAAGAAAACAAAGAAAATGGAAAAAAGAAAGGATATTTAATTGTGGTAGCAGTACAATACTTCTGCTGTCAGGAAAGACAAATTAAGTACTTATACCTGTCCTGACCTGAGCACAAGCTCTCATTCTAAACCTGTAAGTCTTAAATAATTATATAAAGTCTTAAATACCCTATTTAAACACTTTAAGTCTTTAAAAATTCATTTAAATGGATAAAATCCCAGCAAACACAGAACGTTGGCACAACATACCCAACCTTCTAACAACGTTTTATCAACATGGCCAAAAGGTTGCTATAAATACGTTGTGTGGTGAAGGTTGTTACAGTGTTGTCACAATGTTGACATTAAACCACCGTTCAGGGCCATTGCTTAAGGTTGTGCCAACGGTGTCTTGACAACCACTGGACTACATATGTCCTTGTCACTGCCCTGAAGCGCGAAAATCAGACTTTTAGATTTCAACTGCCCATTGGGCTCATCAGGGCCGGAGTGGGGCCACTTTTCAGCCCGGGAGTTTCAGGCCCAAGACCGGCCCACTTTTTCCATGGTGGAATTCCAAATTAGCACTTTTTCCAAATTGGATAAAGTTCAGCTCTTACTATTGTGTAGTTTGTAATGGTTCAACAAATAATGTAAAGGTTAAATAATAATTCACTTAGACTTTATTAGAAGCAATTGCGACTTTGTTTCACACAATTCTGACTTTATATTTCACAATTCTGACTTTATAACACGCAATTGCGACTTTAAATCACACAATTCTGACTATCTCGCAATTCTGACTTTAAAAGAAGCAATTGCAACTTTATTTCATGCAGTTCTGACTTTATATCTTGCAATTTCTGACTATAAGAAGCAATTGGGACTTTATATCACGCAATTCTCACCATATCTCGCAACGCTGACTTTATAACACGCAATTGCAACTTTATTTCAGGCAATTCTGACTTTATAACACGCAATTGCGACTTTATTTCAGGAAATTCTGACTTTATATGTCGCAATTCTGACTTTATAACACGCAAATGAGACTTTATTTCACGCAATTCTGACTTTATAACACGCAATTGCGACTTTTATTTCACGCAATTCTGACTTTATATCTCGCAATTCTGAGAAAGAATTGCGAGATGTAAACTCACAATTGTGAGATGTAATCTCGCAATTGTGAGATAAAAAGTCGCAATTATCTTTTAAAATGTTTTATTCTGTGGCGGAAACAAGCTTCCATACCTCCTGGCCTCTTCCTCCCATCCATCCTCCCTGATGCGTACCGTTTACGGTAGGGCCGGCCCATCTTATCGGTAGGCGCCGGCGGTGCCGCGGTAGCCCAATATTTACCTGAGAAAACGATTTGGAAAAGACGGGCTATGGACCCAACCAACTCTATAGGAGGGGAGGGGAGAACTCCCTCACATGGTACAACCCATGCAGAGGCTGCGCGCTGCGGTGTCAGAATGCGAAACGTGTAATGTAGCCTAACTAACGTGACATTGAAATGTGAAAAAAAAAAAATAATAATTCCTTGACCGGCCCAAAAGTGAAGTGGCCCACCGGGATTTCTCCCGATTCTCCCGATTACCCACTCTGGTCCTGGGGCTCATTGTGTTGTCTCGTTCTTCATCGACTAAGGATACGTGAGTATTGCGTTTTATTTACCTCAGCTAAATAAGATACGTAATTATTCAAACACAACCTACAACTTAATTTTCTAATGTGACTAATGTAGCCTCACTTGCACGGTTTAGTTTTTCATTTCATTTGTCTGCTATTTAGTCTCATTTGTTTCTTTGCTCCTCTGGAATTGTGGATGTTTCCTGGACTGATTCCATTTACCGAACTTTATCGTCCGGCTTTCGACTACTGTCTGCCATGTACAGAACCGGTTTTGTTCATTAAATATTCTGATCTTTGCTTTTTATGTTTTATTTATTATACTTAAAAGAAATTTGTATATTAACTTATTTAGTTTTTTTCTTTTTTTTCACAAATGTATGACTTTTGGAAGTGCAATTTGATTACCATATATGCAGTTAGTTTTAATAAAGTTGAATTAACGTAACCTTTTGTGATTTTTACTCTTCAAAGTGTACACTTGCAGGTGTTGATTATAATTAGGCTAATTTACTGATAGCCCTATTAAATAATAATAAGGATAAACAATATTTAAAAAAAAAACTATATAATTATCTAACATCTGACTTATTAAAAATTAACCTCAAAACATAAAATGCTAAATGGGGGATATCTATAGGCCTATCTAGCATAAAAACAAAAAAATGTCAGAACGTCATCTCTCAGTTGCTGAATGTCGCGCAACAACGTTGCTACAGCCCTGTCGTGTCTTACAATTCTACGTTGTTACAATGTTGTGAGCACGTAGACAGCGATGTTGCCATAGAAGAAATGCAACGTGCCACAGACGTTGCCACAACGTAAATGTGTTTTCTGGGATCACCTGTGTACCTAATTAATGTTTGTCTGATGAGGGCACAATCTCTGAACAAAAAGGTTTCAATAAGCGCCACCTGATTGCGATAGCTGTAAATGTAAGCACAACAAAAGCTCACCTTCTGATGTTCCTGTTTCGAATGCGCATGCGTCGCGTCTGAGCGCGTTGTTGTCTTTGGAGCTCCATCGATTGATTTATAATTCTTGATTTCTCTTTAAACTCACTTACAACGAACATTTTCTATTTTTCTCACCTCATAGTTACAACGCGGATTGTTGAGCAGACGCGTCTCAAGCCTAGTGATCCAACGCTGGATACTCTTATAGGTTACGTCAGTGGATCACGGCTGAACGCGTCTTCTCCGCACTCATTTACAAACAAACATTTTTTTTTCTCGCCTATCGTGCGTCTACTCTACACCCGTACCCGTAAAAAGACGGATTATATCCAAGACTTAAGCCATAAATTAGTATTAATATTGATAGCATCACTGGTAGCGTCGTTGCTAACTTAACTTTCTGTCCATCTGTTAAAATGGCGAATATATCAAATGTAAGTAGTTTACCTTTTGGTGCAGGTGAGGACACATTTGAGCTGCACGCGGTGCAGTCTGAGCTGGAAGCTGTTGAGAAACAGATCCACGACCTTTTAGTGAGAAAAGCCGAGCTGATAGACCGGCGGTTAGCTCTTGAAACATCGCGCGCCGAGGCACACAAATCAGAGACTAATGTTACTAACCCGATGACTCCGACCTCGTCTACTCCGTGCGTTCCTCAACATCGGTCCCGAACGTCGAGGTCGCGATCAGCCATGGTCTCGTTCACCCCGGCTCCAACATGCCATCACGAAGCCTGGATTTTTCCGCAGCGGAAGACGCGAGCCAGGTCTAGACCAAGAAAACTCTCTCCGACCCTCCCGGTTTTCGAGATATCCACACAAAACCGTTTCTCCCCTCTTCGCGAAACAGAACGCGATGCTGTGATCATCGGCGATTCCATCGTTCGAAACGTACACGCTACGTTAAATAAAAGTAAGGTGCATAATCACTGCTTTCCTGGTGCTCGTGTTTCTGAAATCGCTGCTCACGTTCCCGAGATTCTGAACGAGCGCGTCGGAACTGTGGTCCTTCACGCGGGAGGGGCAGACATCAGACTGCGCCAGACGGAGGTTCTGAAGAAAGACTTCAGGAATCTGATCAATACGGTACGCAGCACATCGCCTGATATAACGATTATTGTGTCAGGACCGCTTCCCACGTACCGACTAGGTCATGAAAAGTTTAGTAGATTATTCGCGCTAAATGAATGGTTAATGTCATGGTGCAATGAGCAGAAACTGCTCTTTGTAAATAATTGGAATCTGTTTTGGGAGCGTCCTAGGCTTTACCGTGCTGATGGCTTACACCCAAGCAGATTCGGATCGGATCTTCTGTCAGATAACATCTCCAAAATGTTAAATACCTTTTGACTAGTAACCAAAAGTCCAAATCATAGTCTCTGCTGCACCAATTTAACTGATATAAATAGTGTAGAACATTGCATAGAAACTGTGTCTATTCCTCGTTTAGTGAGATCAAATAATAAATCTACTGCAGGATCTAGAAAAAATCTAATTGTTATTAAACCAGAAAATGTTGCTATTGGTAATCAAAAACAATTTCTAAAGCTAGGTCTTCTAAACATTAGATCACTCACACCTAAGGCAGTTATTGTAAATGAAAAAGTCACAGATAATAGCTTTGATGTACTTTGCCTTACTGAAACCTGGCTTAAACCAAATGATTATTTCGGTCTAAATGAGTCTACTCCATCAGGATACTCCTATAAGCACGAGCCCCGTCTTAATGGTCGTGGCGGCGGTGTTGCAACAATCTATAGAGATTTTCTCAATGTTACTCAGAAAACGGGTTATAAGTTTATTTCATTTGAAGTACTTGTACTAAATGTTACGCTCTTAGATGTTCGAAAAACATCCCTATTATCTCTAGCCTTGGCTACCGTATATAGACCGCCTGGGCCTTACGCTGATTTCCTAAAAGAGTTTGCAGATCTTCTCTCAGACCTATTAGTTAACTCTGATAAAGCATTAATTGTTGGAGACTTTAATATCCATGTAGATAATCAAAATGATGCGTTAGGGGCTGCGTTTACAGATTTATTAAACTCCTTTGGGGTCAAGCAAAACGTTACCGGACCAACTCATCGATTTAATCATACACTCGATTTAATTATATCACATGGAACAGATCCAACCGATATAAATATCATTCCACAAAGTGACGATGTCACTGACCATTACATGGTAACTTGCATATTACGTACTCCTGTAATATATCATGCTGCGCCACGTTATCGATTAGGCAGAACAATCCTTCCATCCACCATAGATCATTTTTCAAATAGCTTATTGGATCTGTCTCAGCTGCTCAGTGAACCCAAACAAACAGATGAACTTGAGGAATTAACTAGCACTATGAGCACCATTCTCTCTGGATCATTGGATATTGTTGCGCCCATTAGATTAAAAAAGGTCAGAGAGAAAAGTAAAGCACCATGGTACAACAATACTACGCGTGTTCTAAAGAGAGAAACCCGTAATTTAGAGCGTAAATGGAAACAAACTAACTTAGAGGTCTTTAGAATCGCATGGAAAGACAGTATGTCCCGTTATAAAAAGGCCCTAAAAGCGGCCAGGGCTGAGCACCTCCGCAAACTAATAGAAAACAACCATAACAATCCTAAGTTCTTATTTAACACCGTGGCGAGACTAACAAATAAACAGATGTCTCCTGAACAAAATATTCCATTACAGTTTAGTAGTAATGATTTCATGAAGTTCTTCACTGAGAAAATAGAAAACATCAGAACCACAATTGTAAACGTTCAATCCTCAATCACGCCTTATAATTCAGCCTCAATTATCACCCCGCAAGAACAATTACAGTGCTTTACAACTATAGAACAAAAAGAGTTAAATAAACTTTTTACTTCATCTAAAACAACAACATGTTTACTAGATCCTATACCAACTAAACTATTGAAAGAAGTGTTACCTGTAGTGGAAGAGCCTCTCCTCAATATTATTAACTCGTCTTTATCTTTAGGTTATGTTCCAAAAACATTTAAACTGGCAGTTATAAAACCTCTCATTAAGAAACCACAATTAGATCCGAATAATCTAGTAAATTATAGACCCATTTCAAATCTACCTTTTATGTCTAAAATACTAGAAAAAGTTGTGTCCGCTCAACTGGGCTCTTTCTTACAAGAAAATGACGTCTATGAAAATTTTCAGTCTGGGTTCAGGCCGCATCATAGCACTGAAACTGCGCTCGTTAAAATCACAAAGGATTTACTTTTAGCTTCTGACCAAGGCTGTATCTCAATATTAGTTTTACTTGATCTTAGTGCTGCGTTCGATACTATAGATCATACAATACTCTTAGATCGATTACAAAATTATACTGGTGTTCAAGGACAAGCATTAAACTGGTTTAGATCGTATTTATCTGACCGCTACCATTTTGTTTATTTAAATGGAGAAAAATCTATCATAACTCCAGTAAACTATGGAGTGCCGCAGGGATCTGTGTTAGGCCCTCTATTATTCTCAATATATATGCTGCCACTTGGAAATATTATAAGGAAACATGGAATTAGTTTCCATTGTTATGCTGATGACACTCAAATCTATATTTCATCACGGCCGGATGAAAACGCTAAATTATCCAAATTGACAGAGTGTGTTAAAGATATAAAAGATTGGATGACGCGTAATTTTCTTTTATTAAATCCAGACAAGACAGAGGTACTACTTATCGGTTCAAAAAAAAAACACCCACAAAACCTCTCACAATACAACTTTAACATAGTACGATGTCCTGTTACTTCATCCTCTACAGTAAAAGACCTGGGTGTTATATTAGACTGCAACCTGTCTTTTGAAAATCATATTTCATATGTAACAAGAACAGCCTTTTTCCACCTTAGAAACATTGCTAAGCTACGTAATATGCTATCTGTTTCTGATGCAGAAAAGTTAGTTCATGCATTCATGACTTCGAGACTAGATTACTGTAATGCGTTATTAGCCGGTTGTCCTGCATCCTCAATAAACAAGCTACAGTTAGTCCAAAATGCCGCCGCTAGAGTTCTAACTAGATCAAGAAAATATGATCATATAACACCGATTTTATCATCACTACATTGGTTACCTATAAAGTCCCGTATTAATTACAAGGTATTGCTACTGACTTATAAAGCCCTAAACGGCTTAGCTCCAGTCTATTTAACGGATCTTCTATCGCCCTATAATCCATCGCGCTCTTTAAGGTCACTAAATTCGAGGCTTTTGGTCATACCTAGGATATCCAGATCCACCAAAGGAGGGAGAGCATTTTCACATTTAGCACCAAAACTCTGGAATAGTCTTCCAGATACTGTTCGTTGCTCAGACTCGCTCTCCCAGTTTAAAACTAGATTAAAGACGCATCTCTTCAGCCAGGCATTCATATAATACTTTTAATCTTACAGTTAAATCCGACCTCTAGCTTTTTTTTTTTTTAATCTTACAGTTAAATCCGACCTCTAGCTTATAAACGCCAGAGGAGAACTGGCCCCCGACTGAGCCCGGGTTCTCCCAAGGTTTTTTTTTTCTCCATTAGGTCACCTGATGGAGTTTTTCGGTTCCTTGCCACTGTTGCCTTTGGCTTGCTCAGTTGGGGATATTTAATTTCATTAATCAATCAACGATACTATTGATCAGCATTACCAAACGTAGACGTTCCACTAGAAACAAACATTGATGTATTGTTCTAATTTATTGCTGTGAAGCTGCTTTGATACAGCCTGTGTTGTAAAAAGCGCTATATAAATAAACTTGACTTGACTTGACTTGACTTTGTTTTCCAAAGACAGATATGGATTACAATGGTCTGTTGCTTACCTCCACTGTGACTGATTTCCTCACACAAATGTGAATGCTTTGATGTTAAAGCTAGGATGTCCACTAATGTGTTTATTTACAAAAAGGCATGAGTGAAGAAAAACAAGGCAATTTTATTTGTATCAAAATTTTCATAAAACTGCTATTTAAATATATTATTTCTATAGGCTATACAAAAAAAAAAAGACAAAAAATAAAAAAAATAAATAGGCTGAATAAGCTGATCTACAGCATGTTAAATGGTGGTAGCCTAGTCTATGAACGGTACACCCCCCTAAGCTCACAGAAATGGTTAGACCCAAGTCTTCAGCAGCCAATGACACTGACCCGTTCAAACATACGTACATATTTTACGTGTATTTAACGCGTATTTCACGTGTTAAATACACTTTGAATACACATATTTAACGCGCTGATTGGTGTTGTTGACGTGTTAAAATTCATGTGTTTTTGGAACCCTTGGCTTTCCATAATCTATGCGCTGCCTCTGCAAACACGTGATCTGAGCCACTAGATTCTTATTAAAGATGCAGACCCATAATCTACGCGCTGCCTCGGCAAACGTGAGATCCGAGCCACTAGACTCTTAAGCTGCGTTCACACTACACACGACCAAGCGACGCGATACCATTCATTTTCAATGGGGAGCGGGCGACTTCCGGCGACACGCGCGATCGCGACCGTTGGCGACTGGATGGGGCGTGTCTGGCGACGCGACAAAGTTGAGAAATGTTTAACTTTATGCAAATGAAGAGCGACTTTCGCGAGCGACAACCAATAGGAGTGAAGTCAGTGGAGCCGTCACTCTTCATTGCAGCGTCTGACCGAGGCAAGATGAATGAGAAGTTTATTTTAGCAGTCAGAAACTGTCCAATAATTTATGATATGTCTCTGTGTACATACAGTAGTACTCGTCGTGCTGACTCCGAGCCCGAATGGTTTCGTGAACACAGAAAGACCAGTATTTGCCCATTTTCTGCAGTTAAATAGCCACGATAGCACAGGGCACTCACTGTTTCTCATTCATCTTTAATATTATGCATTTTATGTACTGATCCCATTTATATTTAGACTTTTCCTTCCAAAATGTTAGCTTGTAGCGGCAAGAAAACAGATTTGTTGTCTACAACACGTAACATCCGTGAATGTCACTCACAAACATTACCTAGGCAACCAGAAGTGAGAACGCCCACTAACGACCTCATCGCCAGCCACTGGCGACATGCAGCGATAAAGTCGCTTGTAGTGTGAACGGGGCTTTATGCAGAGGGCGCGTTAGCACTGTTTTTTACATTCATCATTAGGGATTCTCCATAGTATCAAGTTGCATTAGAAAAAAGCTCTAGTTCACATGGCGAAAATAGATTGAAAAACAGTAAGATATCTAGTCAATTCTAATCAGGAGTTGTGTGTAGGCTATAAGATAATCTTTTACTAGTAACCCGAGGACTGCATTGTGGGAGACACTTTTCTGTTGTTCTCCACCGTGTTTTTCTGCCGAAACCGCCAGTGAGTTTCTGTTGTCTTAATGTGTTCATTAGCTTACCATATTGTTAGCTAATATGAGGTGATGCTTTTGGTCTTGGAAATACATACGAATTTTGTTTTACTAGGGAACATTTATGGATATAACACTGACTTAATAAACTATCACTTATTAGAAGAGGTTGAAAATATTATTAATTCCCTCACCTACAAATACCCTTCAGCCAAGGTTATTTTGAGAGGGGACTTTAATGGTCTCAGGACCTGGATAGACACCCTTCTAAAGCTAGAGATAGAGAAAACAATCTTACCAAATTTTGTACAAGATTAAACTTAGTAGACATATGGAGACACTGCAATCCAACAGAAAGGCAATTTACATGGAACAACAATGATCTATCACGACAGATTATAGAACATTTTTTCTCAAATTAAATTGGTCACAGCAAAATAAAATAAACAAATTCAATTATTGGAAATTTAACAATGCTTTGTTAAATAACAAAAACTTTACAGAATCTATAAAAAAACTTATAAAACAACATTGGGAACTAGCAGTATCTGTAGATGAATACGGGAAACAATGGGAATTGCTCAAATATGAAATCAGAAAATATGCCATTAGTTTCAGCAAAGACTTAACTAAAAGAAAAAGAGCAAGAATAGAATTTTTAATCAAAGGTATCTCAGACATTCTAAATTCAACAGATAATGAACAATCTTTGCAATTAGACTGCTTTCAAACAGAATTGGATGAAATTTATAAGGAAAAAGCTAAATGGGCATTCATACGATCAAGACTAAAATGGTTTGAAGGAGAGAAAAACAGCAAATATTTTTTTGGCTTTGAAAAAAGAAATATGGAAAGAAGTTCGTTAACTAAACTAAAAGTAGGAAGTTCCATAACAGAAGATTATAATACTATATCCAAGTTTGTGTCCGTATATTATGCTAATCTTCACAAGATGGACATATGTACTGAGTCATCTGTTATTTTTAATTCACTTGTAGATATCAAGAAAGCAAGCACCACCTTCAGAGAGGAATGTGATGAATTGTTATCTATCGAGGAAATAAAATGGGGAATAAAACATCTTAAACTCAACAAATCACCTGGAAATGATGGCCTTACAGGTGAATTTTACCAAGCATTTCTTGAAGAAACATCCAAATTTCTTTTGGCAGTATATAATGAAGCCTTGAGTGATGAAGAATTACCCCACTCAATGAAGCAAGGCCTAATAACGTTAGTCCCAAAACCTAAGACACTCTATTGATTGATAATTGGCGTGGTATTACATTGTTAAACAATGATTACAAAATCTTGGCGTCGGTACTAGCCAAACGATTAAAATATGGAATAAACGACATTATACACGAATCTCAAAGCGACTTCATGCCTGGACGTCACATTTCTAATAATATTAGATTAGTTTTGGACTTGGTAAATTACAGTCACCTGCTCTCTGGAGACCCAATTATTATTTTTCTAGATTTTCAGAAGGCATTCGACACAATTAGTCATAAATTCATATTAGACACCCTATCCTTCTTAAATGTTGGCAATTTCTTCATTAAAGCAATGAAAATGTCATGGGATGTGGAGGATGAACCCAATAGCAGATGAGGTGCAGACACTCAAGGTTTATTTATACACAAAAACAGAAAACAAAACCCACGAGGGGGCAAAACAGGACTGAGGACAGGTAACTTAGACTAAGACAAGATAACAAACAAAGACTAAACTCTGACTTGACGATAAAGGGAAACAAACTCTCAATACAGAATTAACAGGTCTCTGACAAAGTACTCACAGTGTAGATCATGTTAGACAATGTACCGACACAGGACAGAAAACATGAGGGGATTAAATAGGGAGAAAACTAATCAGGAACACAGGTGATAATGGGTAAAGCAATAATGACTAAACAAGGGTAACAAGGGGGCGGGGTTACATGACGAGACAACGCAAGCACATGGCCAAACAAATGGCCATGTGCTTACACACAAAACATGGGTCTGTCATGATTCTGCCTCAAAACAAGAGAAATCTAGGACACGAAGGCAGAATCATGACAGAACCCTCCCCCCAAGGAGCGGCTACCAGACGCTCCCTAGAGGGAACATGAAACACGGGACAAGACCGACTGTGACATGGACACAAACCAACAATACATGACAAAAACTAACAAAGGCAGACAAGAAAACACGACAACCGGGTTGGGATGAAACAATAAAAATAACAAACACGGGAGGGGGGGCGGAGGGACAACAAAGTTCATGGGGGATTGTCCAGGATGGGTGGGTGGGACTGTGGTCTTGGGTGGACAGGACGATGGCTGACGGCGAGAGGTCCGGGTAGACATGGATGGGGACACACGAGGGGATGACTTGGGGGAAACAGTCCGAGGCTGGGAACTCACAGGGGTGCTATCTGACAGAGGAACAGAAACAGAAAGCAGCGGGACAGGAATCTTGACGGGGGACACAGGAGGCGACACAACAGGAGATAAGACAGGGGATACTGCGGGTGACGATGGAACAGAAACGAAAACAGAGCTCCCCGAAGACGGCTCAGAATTAACGCTCCCCATCACAGAATCGGGGAGATCGTCGTCAGCAGCCAACTGGGGTACGGCGCTCACGGCAGCCGACTGGGGTACGGCGCTCACGGCAGCCGACTGGGGTACGGCGCTCACGGCAGCTGACTGGGGTACGGCGCTTACGGCAGCTGACTGGGGTACGGCGCTCACGGCAGCTGACTGGGGTACGGCGCTCACGGTGCACTTAGAATCAGTGGACTCAGGACAAGACTTGACTGACTTGACGGGGACTTCAAGAATCTGGACAAGACGTTTTAAGTATTCAGACATTGTCTCGGCAGCGACGAGGACAGGCATCTTCTGATGAGCAGAAACCGACCGTAAGACAGCTTCAGCAGCTGAATCGACCGCTGCTCTCTCTGCAGCAGCGCTTGCAGTAGCGGGCTCTGGAGCAGCGCTTGCAGTAGCGGGCTCTGGAGCAGCGCTTGCAGTAGCGGGCTCTGGAGCAGCGCTTGCAGTAGCGGGCTCTGGAGCAGCGCTTGCAGTAGCGGGCTCTGGAGCAGCGCTTGCAGTAGCGGGCTCTGGAGCAGCGCTTGCAGTAGCGGGCTCTGGAGCAGCGCTTGCAGTAGCGGGCTCTGGAGCAGCGCTTGCAGTAGCGGGCTCTGGAGCAGCGCTTGCAGTAGCGGGCTCTGGAGCAGCGCTTGCAGTAGCGGGCTCTGGAGCAGCGCTTGCAGTAGCGGGCTCTGGAACAGCCTGAGATGAAGTACGAGAGGCTCCCTTTCTCCTCTTTCTCCTTGGCCGCGGAGCAGATGCCATGGACGGACTGGTGACAGGAGAGGGAGGTGAAGCAGGAACCGTTACAGGAACTGGGGAGCCCAGCGCAGGCGAGGAGGACTCCGGGCAGGAAGACTCCGAAGCTGACTCCCACGACGGGTGCCTTCCACGCTTACCATGAAGACTTATGGACGTGGAAGGTGTCTCAGGAGTCGCGGCAGGACTGGGTTGGTCCCCAAGTGTAGCGACGGCTAGCAAACGACCCTCAGGGATCACAGGAAGCTTGGCAGAAGGTGGCGAGGACAACCACCATTGTTCCCGGAGCTCCGACTGCCACTTGAGAAGAGACACACTGTCTGCTGGGTTCGGTCTTGGCCGGTTCATTCTGTCATGGGATGTGGAGGATGAACCCAATAGCAGATGAGGTGCAGACACTCAAGGTTTATTTATACACAAAAACAGAAAACAAAACCCACGAGGAGGCAAAACAGGACTGAGGACAGGTAACTTAGACTAAGACAAGATAACAAACAAAGACTAAACTCTGACTTGACGATAAAGGGAAACAAACTCTCAATACAGAATTAACAGGTCTCTGACAAAGTACTCACAGTGTAGATCATGTTAGACAATGTACCAACACAGGACAGAAAACATGAGGGGATTAAATAGGGAGAAAACTAATCAGGAACACAGGTGATAATGGGTAAAGCAATAATGACTAAACAAGGGTAACAAGGGGGCGGGGTTACATGACGAGACAACGCAAGCACATGGCCAAACAAATGGCCATGTGCTTACACACAAAACATGGGTCTGTCATGATTCTGCCTCAAAACAAGAGAAATCTAGGACACGAAGGCAGAATCATGACAGAAAACACTTTATAAAAATAACAATAGCTCAGTTAAACTCATGTATGGAACATCTCAGAGATTTAATGTAGAAAAAGGGGTACGCCAAGGATGCCCAGCCTCCCCTTATATCTTCTTGCTTGTTGCCCAAATATTGAATTACTTGATATTACAAACTCCTTTTAAGGGAACTGGAGTACTTGACAAAGAAATCAAAATCTCACAACTTGCAGACGATACTACTTTATTTTTGCAAAATATCGAACAAGTACCCCTAGCTTTATCTACAATATCTAAGTTCTCAAAAGTATCAGGATTAAAACTAAACATTAAAAAATTTGAAATTCTGCCCCTAAAAGACAGCAGCCAATCTGAAATATGTAATATCCCACTCAAAAACACTATAACTTATCTTGGTATTAAAATATCGAGAAATCCTAGAGAAACTCTGGACCTGAATATGCTCCTGGTGACTCAGACTCAGACAAAACCAAATTTAATTGTTGGTCTGCCAGAGACCTATCCATATATGGCAGAGTTATGTTAAGTAAGGCAGAAGGGATGTCAAGAGCAGCTTATGTTTTATCATCTATAGATGTTCCAAAATCCACTTGTTCCCAATTTGATAAAATTCTCTTCAAATTTATATGGAAGAATAAGCCTGACAAGGTTAAAAGGTCTGTTCTCTCAAACCCTCTGGCTGAAGGTGGTCTGAATGTACTGACATTTACTTCATTTAACCAAATTATAAAAATCAACTGGATTAAAAGATTCCTCAAGTGTCCAAATAGTATGTGGAATATTATTCCAAACAGCTTATTTGAAACTATTGGTGGTCTTAACTTTCTATTGATATGTCCTTTTTCGGTAGGAAAACTCCCTGTGAAATTATGCAATTTTCATATACAATCCTTGTTATGTTGGAATCTTATCTTTAAACACAATTTCTCCCCTCACAACTGTATTCTTTGGAACAATGCATATATATTACACAAAAACAAAACACTATTTCTGAATAATTGGTTTATAAGTAATCTGAATACAGTAAACAATCTGCTAA
Organism: Scardinius erythrophthalmus; assembly: GCF_964197995.2. Lineage (NCBI taxonomy): Eukaryota > Metazoa > Chordata > Actinopteri > Cypriniformes > Leuciscidae > Scardinius > Scardinius erythrophthalmus. The sequence continues at coordinate 28,005,045 of NC_138223.1, forward strand.
ATACAAAAAATGAATTTTATTCTTATGAGCACTTCATGGGAAAAATATGGTATTGATACATCTCAAGAAGAATTCGAAATGGTGATTGAGTCTATTCCTGTTAGTCTTGTTTCTTTAGCGCAGAGCATGCAGACAGATACTTCTCTATCTGTAACAGTCGATTCTCCTACTATTTCTGGCATTCCACTTACAGATAAGAGATGTAACAATACTTTTATTAGAAACATACTTGATCCTGCCAGTACTCATATGTAAACACCGATGGACTTTACTGGAAAAGAAATTATGGAACATGATCTTCCTGCTACCTCATCAGTATATTATTGTAAATAAAATCAAAGAAGTTTTATTCACAATTGTTCACAGGTATTACCCTTCAAAAGCAAACATCTGTACTTTTTTTCCAACTGTGTGTAACATTTGTACATTCTGTGGATGTGAAGGAGAAACCATTGAGCATGCTTTTGTTGATTGTCCCCTTGTAGCTTCCTTTTGGTCCCATTTACAAAGATTTATTTCCCAAAAGATAAAATAGAATATTTCTCTAAGCAAATTTGAAATACTTCTTATAGTTACTGAGCCAGATTTATCAGCCAATGAAAAATATGTAATTAACTTAATTATTATTTTAGCTAAATATTATCTGCACAAAATGATTTGGCAAAGAAGCAAACCCTCCTTTTACAATTTCAAAATTACAGACCTTAAAAAATATTGGAACAGCATTGAAAATTAAAAAAAAAAAATTAAAAAAAAATTAAACAAAACAATTTCAATTTCATTATTTTAACTTTAATGCATAAGCAGACCCCTAAGTGTTTTTCATTTATGTATCTATGTGTTTTGTTATTTTATTTCTATTTTATTTTGGATCTTTTCCTGTCTCTTATTTTGTTCACCTTGTTAAGATCAGATATATGAAGCTGTATATTGATTCAATTTCATATACGTGTTAAAATTGTACTTTGACAAAATGTTAATAAAATTTGTGAAAAAAAATAAAAAAATACGAGGTGATGCTACCAGTAAACAATATTAGGTTTTAAGATCTCATGTTTTTATAATAAAACCAATCAGAGTGACATGAGAGTACTGTAAGATATTTATATTGCACTTAGCTCATAATGTGTGAATTTTGTGTTTTGCTAAACTGAGCATTCAGCTAAGTACTGGGTTCTAAATATTTCACTGAGGTAAAATGACTAATGGGGAAATAATGCATTCATTTCATGTTGTTTAATAGTTTAATAGCATACAGTTCATTATATGTTATGATTGAAAAATGCATTAATCCTGTAAGGAACATCATTTATTTAAGAAAATAAATGCTATTGTTTAATTTTGTACCATGGTTTGGTTTTGCCAATGCGAACTATGGTCTCTAGTCAAACAGACTTGTATGGAGCGTAGTCATAGTGTGATTTGAACAGTTCTCTTATAATCATAGCTAATGGTTTTAAATGTTTAACTGGTTTATTGAGAAAAGTAAACAAGGTACCATATATGGAAAATGAGATAGAAAGAATTGTAGGCCTAATTGTTTTTTATCTATTCTGTACTGCTATGTACAGATTGTTTTTTATCCTGGATTTAGTTTGGTTTCAAACCATACCGACTTCGATGGCGAGCCTGTCCCAGTGAGTGACATTCTACAGAAGGAACGTTTGGACGCAGTGTGGCCAGCTGTGTCGGATTCTCTTCTGCGGAGTGACTAAACTGATTCGTATCCAGACCTCGGATATTGGATTCCATGGATTCCAGATAAGGAAACTTCAGTGTGTTTTGGTTTACTACCTGGGTAGAGTGACAATTTTCTCAAGGACAATTTATTTTATTTTCCAAATTTTTTACTAAATGCAAGAGCTCTATTTTATTTGGGGGTATTTTTTAATGTAAGATAAAATAATTCTGTGAATAGTGTGTTGCACAGTGATTGTGTAATAAACCTGCTAGCTGTTCTGTTTCAAAAAAAGTTAAGTCTCCTTGTGAGTCTTGTCAATTACTGCTCAGAGCCTAGGTAATAGATATATAGCTATCATTCTAATTCAGGTTAGAGGTGCTACATACGTGCTGCCTTGGCACACGCGAAATCAGAGATCGAGTCACAGAATCTTTATCACAGACCCGAGATCTACGCGCTGCCTCGCCAAACGCGAGATCCGGGCCAAATAAGCTTTATTGACTTTCTTCCCTTTAGAAGAAAACCAACAGGAGTAGAGCTAAAATTCTCGATAGTGCATATGTAACACATCGGGAATTTATGAATGAACACTGTCAGCCCCCTTTTGCTAGAGCTGACGGTGCATACTCTACTCCCAAACAAACAACACATAAATCGCGTGTATCCCCACTCGTAATGAAGTGAGGGCAGGGAGGAACATACGATCCAAAATGCTGTTTGCTCGACATTATATTCCTGTCTAGATATATAATGTACTTGTGGAAAAACAACAACTAGATGTACCGCATCGCGGTACAAAATATGACCGCCGCTCAGGCCTGCACTGGCTTTCCACAAAAATAAATGACGTGGAGTAATTTGGCTGTATTGCGTGTTTATGTATATACCTAAAAAAAGTAGTAGTATGTGCATGTCTGTCTGTGTGTGTGTGTGTGTGTGTGTGTGTGTGTGTGTGTGTATGTATGTGTGTGTGTTTGTGTATGTGTGTGTCTGTGTGTGTGTGTGTGTGTGTGTGTGTGTGTGTGTGTGTGTGTGTCTGTGCGTGTATGTATGTGTGCGTACATGTGTGCGCGTGTGTGTTTGTGTGTGTGTGTCTGTGCATGTGGATTTGTATGTGTGTGTATGGGTGTGTGTCTGTGCGTGGATGTCAGTGTGTGTGCATGCTTGCGTTTGTTTGTATTCCTGCATGTATGTGTGTGACAGTATCATCCTAAACCAGCAACCCTTCGCTCAACAGCACCATCTACAGGCCGATGAGTGTACAGTCACTAAATGTGCACATAAATGAATTTATTTTATACCCCCCCCCCATGGATGAAATTCTACGAAACTTAGCAGAGGATACCCCCAGAGGATGTCAAGTTAATCATACACATGAAATATGGTGCAGTTCTGAACATCTCCACTGAAGATAGGGGCGATTAAAGCAGAATAATATTGCATTTTCATTTTTTATGGGAGGGGCGCAAATCACAAATGAGTGATTATGGCCTAGGTTGATGTGGGCCCTTAAGAGCAACATACCATAAAAAATTACCAAAAAAGAAAAATTTACGGGGGCCCCAGCGCAGGGGGGGAAGTGGCCCCCGGGAAACAAACAAAATTTTTCCGTAAAAGTCTAGTAGACCAACATACCATAAAAATTTCTTCATCCTCGGTGCCACGGTTCAGGTAGTTATTTAGGAAAAACTGCATTTTTTTGGGTTTGGGGGGGCCCAGCGCGGGGGGGAGTGGCCCCCGGGGACCAAACGAAATTTTTCCGTAGAAGTGTAGTGGGGCTACATGCCCACCAAATTTCATGTTCCCCGGTGCTTCGGTGTCCCTGGTATCGTTGACGAAAAATTTACGGGGGCCCCAGCGCGGGGGGGGGGAAGTGGCCCCCGGGGACCAAACGGAATTTTTCCGTAAAAGTCTAGTAGACCAACATACCATAAAAATTTCTTCATCCTCGGTGCCACGGTTCAGGTAGTTATTTAGGAAAAACTGCTTTTTTTTGGGTTTGGGGGGGCCCAGCGCGGGGGGGGAGTGGCCCCCGGGGACCAAACGAAATTTTTCCGTAGAAGTCTAGTGGGGCTACATGCCCACCAAATTTCATGTTCCCCGGTGCTTCGGTGTCTCTGGTATCGTTGACGAAAAATTTACGGGGGCCCCAGCGCGGGGGGGGAAGTGGCCCCCGGGGACCAAACGAAATTTTTCCGTAAAAGTCTAGTAGACCAACATACCATAAAAATTTCTTCATCCTCGGTGCCATGGTTCAGGTAGTTATTTAGGAAAAACTGCATTTTTTTGGGTTTGGGGGGGCCCAGCGCGGGGGGGGGAGTGGCCCCCGGGGACCAAACGAAATTTTTCCTTAGAAGTCTAATGGGGCTACATGCCCACCAAATTTCATGTTCCCCGGTGCTTCGGTGTCCCTGGTATCGTTGACGAAAAATTTACGGGGGCCCCAGCGCGGGGGGGGGAGTGGCCCCTGGGGACCAAACGAAATTTTTCCGTAAAAGTCTAGTAGACCAACATACCATAAAAATTTCTTCATCCTCGGTGCCACGGTTCAGGTAGTTATTTAGGAAAAACTGCATTTTTTTGGGTTTGGGGGGGCCCAGCGCGGGGGGTTAGTGGCCCCCGGGGACCAAACGAAATTTTTCCTTAGAAGTCTAATGGGGCTACATGCCCACCAAATTTCATGTTCCCCGGTGCTTCGGTGTCTCTGGTATCGTTGACGAAAAATTTACGGGGGCCCCAGCGCGGGGGGGGGGGGGAGTGGCCCCCGGGGACCAAACAAAATTTTTCCGTAAAAGTCTAGTAGACCAACATACCATAAAAATGTCTTCATCCTCGGTGCCACGGTTCAGGTAGTTATTTAGGAAAAACTGCATTTTTTTGGGTTTGGGGGGGCCCAGCGCGGGGGGGGAGTGGCCCCCGGGGACCAAACGAAATTTTTCCTTAGAAGTCTAGTGGGGCTACATGCCCACCAAATTTCATGTTCCCCGGTGCTTCGGTGTCCCTGGTATCGTTGACGAAAAATTCAGTTAGGTGACGGAAAAAAAAAAAAAAAAAACTTTGACAATCCCTATATGACCGCTTTCGCTAGCTACGCTAGCGGCGGTCATAATAAATAGACAGAGACAGTTTCACACAGAGCGATTGCTGAAGACACAGAAGCTGACAATGTTTGATCATGGGTGCTTTATAGCTTCCTGCCATGACGTCACCCACCTATATGTCATTGGACTGATTTTACAAGTGCTTCATGACACAATCACACAGAGCGTTCCCACAGCATCATCTAGACGCAACGTCTCGTTCCCTTGAAAGGGAAGTTATGTTTAGTTTGTTGTTATGTAAATCACAGGACTAAACACGAAGCATTAATGTAGAATTATTTGAATAATTCAATTTAAATGCTAACCATGTATTTAAGTTAAAGGGAAAGTTCACCCAAAAATGAAAATTAGCCCATGATTTACTCACCCTCAAGTCATCCTAAGTGTATATGACATTCTTCTTTTAGACAAATACAATCGGAGTTATATTAAAAATGTCCTGGCTCTTACAATCTTTATAATGGCAGTGAAATAATGTTTCTGTTTTGAAGTGTATATATATATATATATATACAGTACAGGTCAAAAGTTTGGAAACATTACGTTTTTTTATATTTTTGAAAGAAGTCTCTAATGCTTATCAAGGCTGCGTTTATTTGATCAAAAATACAGAAAAAAACTGTAATATTGTGAAATATTATTACAATTTAAAATAATAGTTTTCTATTTGAATATACTTTAAAAAGTAATTTATTCCCGTGATGCAAAGCTGAATTTTCAGCATCATTACTCCAGTCTTCAGTGTCACATGTGACATCCAGTCTATCACATGATCCTTTAGAAATCATTCTAATATTCTGATTTATTATGAGTGTTGGAAACAGTTCTGCTGTCTAATATATTTGATGAATAAAAGGTTAAAAAGAACTGCATTTATTCAAAAAAAATATATATTTTCTAATAATAATCTTCTTTACTATCACTTTTGATCAGTTTAACACGTCCTTGCTGAATAAAAGTATTGATTTATTTCAAAAAAAGAAAGAAAAAAATTACTGACCCCAAATTACTGACCAGTAGTGTATATTGTTGTTACAAAAGATTTCTATTTTTAAAAAATGTGCTTCTTTTTTTTTATTTTTATTTTTCAAGTATCCTAAAAAACTATCACAGGTTATGAAAAAATATTAAGCAGCAGAACTGTTTCCAACTTTGATAATGAATCATCATATTAGAATGATTTCTAAAGGATCACGTGATAGACTGGAGTAATGATCCTGAAAATTCAGCTTTGCATAACAGAAATAAATGATCATTTAAAGTATAATAAATTGAAAACCAATTCTTTTAAATTGTAATAATATATCACAATTTTACATTTTTTTCTGTATTTTTGATCAAATAAATGCAGGCTTGATGAGCAGAAGAAACTTCTTTCAAAAACATTAAAAATAGTAATGTTTCCAAACTTTTGACCTGTACTGTGTATATATATATATATATATATATATATATATATATATATATATATATATATATATATATATATATATACAGCGGGGGAAATAAGTATTGAACATGTCATCATTTTTCTCAGTAAATATATTTCCAAAGGTGCTATTGACATGAAATTTTCACCAGATGTTGGTAACAACCCAAGTAAGCCATACATACAAAGAAACAAACAAAAATAAGTTCAGAAATTAAGTTATGTGTAATAATGTGAAATGACACAGGGAAAAAGTATTGAACACATGAAGAAAGGGAGGCGCAAAAAGGCATGGAAAGCCAAGACAACTGCTGAAAACTTACAGTAATTAAAAAGCAATCCAGCCCCCTGTCAGTGGAAATTAATAACAGCTGGTTCAGTCCCAAATGATGGCCTACAAAAAGGTCTCATTGCCAAGGTGTCACACAAGACACATCTCATGATGGGTAAAAGCAAAGAGCTGTCTCAAGACCTTCGCAACCTAATTGTTGCAAAACATAATGATGGCATTGGTTATAGGCGCCATTCTAAGCTTCTGAATGGTCTAGTGAGCACTTTTGGGGCCATAATACGGAAGTGGAAAGACAATAATTTCACCATAAATTTGCCTCGACCAGTGCTCCTCGCAAGATTTCTGATAGAGGAGTGAAAAGAATAATCAGAAGAGTTGTCCAAGAGCCAAGGATCACTTGTGGAGAGCTTCAAAAAGACCTGCAGATAGCAGGTACTGTTGTCTCAAAGAAAATAGTAAGTAATGTACTCCACCGCCATGGCCTGTATGCACGCTCACCACGCAAGACTCCATTACTGAAAAAAAGAATGTTGAAGCTCATTTAAAGTTTGCTGCACAACATTTGGAAAAGCCAGTGAAATACTGGGAGAATATAGTGTGGTCACATGAGAGCAAAATTGAACTGTTTGGATGCCATAATACACACCATATTTGGAGGAGAAATGGCAGTGCACATTACCCTAAAAACACCATAAAACTTGGTGTTGGCTCTTGGACAACTCTTCTGATTATTCTTTTCACTCCTCTATCAGAAATCTTGCGAGGAGCACGGGTTGTCCTTCGCCAGTAGGACTGCGATCTCTGCCAGGGGCATTGTCCGCCAGAACACGGGTGAACAGAATGCCATTGAAAGCAGGGGGGCGCCGGGCGAACTGAATCGCATAGCCGAGTCTGATGGTACGGATGAGCCAGCGAGATGGGCTGGGAAGCGCTAGCCAGGCTCCCAGACACCGTACAAGCGGGACCAACGGCACGACAGACATACCCGAGGTGGGGCAGCGCGGCGGAATGCAGGGACCCGACTCGGACGGCATAGCGGCCCGAAGTGGGGTCTGAGTGTACAACACTAACCTGACTCCACCGATCAGCAGGAGATGAGTGAGACGGCATAGGCGCGGCCTCAAGCCCATCAGGCTACCGCTTGCGAAGCAAGAGGGGGCAGAGGGTGGAAAGGCATAGCGTCGCACACTGCCAACCTCACTCTCTTGGGACCCAGAGATAGAGAAACTGCTTTTGCTGAGAATGTGGTACCGCTGGCTGAGACGCCAGCGGCGGAAGAGTATGATTCAACAAAAGTTCTCTCCTCCGGGGTAGAGCAGCTGACTCTGGGTCGCCCATCTCAGGGCTGCTGAGTTTTTTTTTATTTATTTTTTTCGCAGGGGACTGACATCCTTGGCGACAAACAGACTGAGGGCCCGCCAGTGACTCAGGGAGCACATTGTGGCAAGCTTTTGGTTACCTCAGCCTGCTTTTGAACTGCGGAGAACCGGTGGGCACAGTCTCCAACAGTGTCGCCGAAAGGCCACCTTGTGCGATGGAAGCATCGAAAAAGCGAACTTTGGCGATGTCTCACACCTCTGCAAGGTTTAGCCAGGGGGCGCTTCTGGACCACTAGGGTGGACATCATCCGGCCGAGGGCCAGTGCTGTGACTTTAACACGGTCAGTCACCAGGCGCAGCTCAACCCCGACTCAGAACTACCCTCATGCATTATAACTGTTTGGTTACATGCGGGGACGAGGCGGTCTGCAGTAGCACTGCCGCCCCACCATTGAGGGTAGTGAGAGAGGAAAAACTTTCTGCAGCTTTTGGCACATGTGGCTTGCCATTTTGGCACCAAATGCTTCCATAATGCAAAAAGTTTTTCACACACATCCGGGAAGGCACGGGGGCGGGGCAAGGCAATTTTGCGTCGCACTGCACCCCCAGTATAACCCGGGAAAGCATGGCTGTCAAGTCTGAATCTGATTCAGCATGAGCATGCACACCATTATAGTGGGAGCTCAGCATCATCTTCATTTCCAGAGCATAACAGCCCTCTCTCTGATGCAGCGATCGACATCTAATCCTCCCCTGAAGCCCCGAATGAAATGCTAGGTCCATCATGAGAATGACCAGCATCCCATCCAGAAGCTGCCAGGCATGCGAGACAGTGAATGTGGCCATCAATTTGACGGCACACAGCACGCTGATCGCTCAACCTTAATGAAAAAGGCAAGACGAACAACGCGCTGACGTGGTCACGTTCTCATAAGAGAACATAAGAGAACATGACCACCCACAAACAGAGTCTCAACATGTTTGTGATGCGATAGAGGAGTGAGGGGCCCACACAGATTGGTTACCGGGCGGGGAAGCCCTCACTATAATCCTCCGGTCACCCTGGCTATACGCAGAAATAGCCCTTTTCTGGAGCACCAGAAGAAGAACTAGATTGGGGCATAACGAGGGGACTCCACCTTGTTAAGGCACTTGAGTCTCGACCGCGCATCTAGAGCGCCAAACGCGCGCTGGGTTGCCGTGACAACCCGCGCTGTCAGCCAGGCTTAACCTTAATGAGAAAGGCAAGACGAACAACGTGCCGACGTGGTTATGCTCTCAGAGAGAACATAAGCCACCCACAAGCATAGTTTCAGCACACTTAAGCCCAGGCATGTGAAACAGTTGTCATGGCCGTCACATGAGGATAGGAAACGACCGCATCCACGCAGTGTCAAACCGTGTTTGCTCTCTCAGGAAAAACTGCTCTCTCTGGTGCTAAAGCACCCAGGGATGACCGCAGCTGCACAAACAGGACGAAAGTGCAAGCCTGATGTGAGCACTCACATTCTCATTGAAGGCGCAACATTCTGAGCATTCTGTTTGCGCTGTAACACCAACACCAGCTTGAAGAGGAGTTCTCCTGAAGAAGCAGACTCGTTTTCTTCTTTTGAAGTTTAACACTCTCAGAAGATTGTAGAGCAGGAACAGTAGAACCGCTCGGCTCCGAAGCGAAAGACAATATGCGACGCACCTGCTGCTCGTTATATGCTCGCGCTGCAAGCAGAGCAGCTAATGCAATTATCGCATGCCAATATGCATTGGCTCGTCTTAATACACTCGAAGTAGATTGGTCTTTCAAGGCGATCCCAATTACGTCGAGCGACTGAAAGGGAACCACTGTTGTAATTGCAAATGTTCTAAAACATTTTTTTTCTTTTTATATATTTTATACATTAGTTGGAAAATGATAAATTGTGGAATGTCTATACATGTAGTGAGAAATGTTTAATTTCACTGTTTTTGCTATTAGAGTTGTTCAAAATAGAGTATTTTGTTAAAATGTTCAAATGTTGTACTGAAATAGTTTTTTCTTGTGTGGTTTGATGGGCAGAACAGTTCTGAATTGATATACATGTATGTAGTAGACCTATGTAGTGTTTACTCCTTATGTCAAGTGGTTGGTTGCCAGGTGTCCATTTGGAGTCTCCAAATGGCCTTTTGGAAAGGACGCCTATACTTTTCTTGAATAAAAGCTTACAGAAACTACATTTTTGGGAGTATCATCCTCAAATTTTAATCAAAACATGGTCAGACATTCAATCTTATCTTTATGGTGTTTTCTGTTACAACTTGCTCCCGAGACACGAAGGTTGAGATCCAAATGCAGCTTTAATTAAGGGGCAATCCAGACACGTAATCCAATATACAGGCAATAGGTCAAAAAACAGGTAGGCCATCCAAACAAACAAACAAACAAACAAAACAGGCAGGGGTCAGAGGCAAAAGAGTAATCCACGGAACAGGCAAAAATTCAAAAACCAAGAGACATGAACAGTCACTGGCTCGGCAGGTGTTGATGCGAACAGTCTCTGGCTCGGCAGACATGACTCGAACAGTCTCTGGCTCGGCAGACGTGACGTGAATGTACAACAACTGACAAAGTAACAAGTGAAACACAGGGGCTATAAATACACAGGGGCAAACAAGCTTAACTAGGAAATGAGGAAACAAGATACACCTGGGTAGACTAATCAACATGAAAAACTACATAGGACTACAAGACTTAGACAAGACAGGAAATGACAAAAGTACACACAAAACAAGTAGAACACAAGACAGGAATCATGACATTTTCAGGCCTTTAACATAAAAGTCTGATCAATTTTTCCCTAAGTGAAGTTCATTCAAAGAAATCGTGAGTCACTTTCATGTAAATTTGACCTTGTTTTACTCTATGCTATGTTCCTATGCTACTTTGAGTTATAATGACTCTTGGGGAACAAAGTTTCAAGTGTCTAGTTTAAAAAAAGATCAGAGTTATGAATGTGGACCATAGGATTTAAGAACTACAGACATTTATATTTTGGTATGTTTTAGGATCTATTAAGGATTGTAAGAAGATTGTAGATCTTCACAGAACATTTAAGACTTTATACAGTATTATTATAGCTCAAGAAATGGAGTTTCTAATGTTTTTTTTTTTTTTAACAGACGATTATATGCAAGGTGTGTGTACACATATCCAATGCTTAATTATAATAACATGTCATTTGAAAGTACTGTAATGTCATAGTGTTTTATGATCTATTCAGATTTGTAAGAAATAGATCTTCTACAATCTACTTGTAGATCTTCACAGAACATGCAGTATTATTACCAGAGGTGGGACAAAGTCATTGTTATGCAAGTCACAAGTAAGTCTCAAGTCTTTGCCCTCGAGTCCCAAGTCAAGTCGAGTCAAAGATGAGGCAAGTCCCGAGTCGAGTCAAAAGTCAAAGCCAACAAGTCTCAAGTCGAGTCCAAAGTCCTACCATTTTAGTTTCGAGTCATTTCAAGTCGTCTTACCACAGAAATAAAATGCATACAAATCATGTATGTCTGTAAGATTTGTATTTTTTTAAACCTCTTTTTATACAATGACATTAATCAAATACAGTAAAAAACAGAAAATTTAATTTTCACAAAAAAATTCACATGAATTTATTTCTTCTGCTGAACAGGAAGGAAGGGGGGGGATGGGTGCAACTAGGGGTGTGTCGGTTTCAGATTTGGTGATGACGGTTATGACGTGAGTTAAATGTGACGGTTCGTAACATAACTGTCAGGGGGGGGGGGGATAAAAGTAATATTTGTGTAGTGTTCAATGTTGTTATCAATAGAGATACGCGGATGGTGTATTATTTCATCCGCAACCGCATCACAAAACTCATCATCCGCACCAACTTTTTTTGACCAGATTTCAAAGCCGCAAGACTGCCCTTGTCTGTTCTAGAAAGGATGCAGCAAATATATTTAATGCTAATGTATGAGGCCTCCGCTGAGTTTCATTCATTTACGATGAGATGCGCTCTAGTTCAGCTTCACAATGCAATGCAAGTGAACGCGGCGCATCGGAGCCTCAATGTCACGGTTATTTATTGTCTCCTATAGGTTTTAATTATTAAATACATGCAATAGGCTCTATGCACGAACGCTGCTAACGTATTTCCGGTAGGATCTCAGCCGGCGTCTTTACTTCCGCATAGCGCGTTCTATAGGACAATTCACTTTAATAAAATTCATTTTCTCAGAAACGGAGACAACGATTTTAGAAAATGATTCGCTAGTCGGATTTTTTTGCGATATGAGAGAATACTCACCCTCAAAGTTGTTGATGTAGCTTGAAATTTGTAATTTAAAGAACTTCTCTATCTTACTCATATGTGTGACAGTTAACTGCCTCACAATATTGTTAACATCATTCACGTTAACCGCAGGAAGTTTTTGTAAACAGCGAGTGTAATTTGCCATTATCTCCACCTAATGCAAAAACGGCTTCTGACGCAGCACCGGATGTAACTGGGCGGGCTGAGACAAAACGCGGAAGCGATCGTACATAGAGCCTATTGGTTGATGAAACATTTATTAAAATTAAGATACAATTTGTACAAAAGGAACTTCGCTTTAAAGAAAGGATTTCTACAAAGCAAAACTTAATGAAGTGGTAAAAATCATGTCTGACGATTTACAAAACAAAACTTCATTAAGTGGTAAAAACCATGTCTCCCGATTGCAAATGTTCATTGCTAATGTTTATAATTGCAAATGTTTTTCATTTGTTTAATAAATCTCATAATGATGGCATATCATTATATCATAGCTTTTATTTCTATCTAAAATAATTGGGTTGGTCAGGGGGTCATTGGCAAAGAATCAAATACAGTTGGAAACGACGTAGACCATTAATAACACAGACTGTTAACATTTGTTTTTAATTAGTATTTAAACATTCTCTATGATAAAATTTTTTTTTGTAAAATATATTTTAATAACACGGTTTTGGCGGTTATATAGATCTAATGATGGTGTTCAACTATAACCGTCGGTCTCACGGTTATATACTAACTGTCACACCCCTAGGTGCAACTGTGATGCAATTATTAATAATTGTAATTTTTGCATCACAATAAGTGTATTGTCAAAACATTTTAGTAACTAAACTGAATTTTATTAGGTTTAGTGACAACATGTTACAATGTTTACATGGTTCAATTTCTGGTAAGCTACGCTTTTTTATTATTTCAGTTCAATTCAATTATTATGATTTGATTTAATATTGACTCATTTGGATAAATATTAGGTAGGCTACACAAGATAGGCATTCATTTTTCTCAAGAAAAAAACAACTCACCTAATGCTGTAAACATACAGAAAGCCCTATCAGCTGGCAGTATTATTTAAGGTTAAAAATAGCTCAAATTAAATATAATGCATTTTTTTATTATAATAACAACTTTATTTAATGATATAAGTAAAAATATAATAAACATGCAATAGTACACATATTTAGCAAAATACTCTCTATAGCTCTTTTTTCTAGCCAACTATCGTGCCTATATTATGGTCATTAAATGCTTTCCTGAGGTAAATGTTATGTGACATAATTGTTCTCCATCTGTTTTATTGACCCCTTTGATTGATGGCTCGATATTATGTATGAGGAATATACATTTCGGTAAGCTGTACTGTATCTTTCAAAAGTGTTCATTCGTGTTTAACGTTATTTACTATCAGCTAGAGATGATCGGTTCACGTGCCGCTAGGGATCTGTCGTGTCACATTTACAAGCGCCAAAACGGTATTTGTCTGAATTTCGTAATTAAAGTGACAGAATCTGAGAGCAGAGATTTTTTTATATCATAACTAACCTGCTCTGTCAAGTCTGTCGGTCTCCGTGTCCTCTTTGCTTCGCGATTTTTCTGTGCGTGAGAAAAAAAATGGATGTGTGGCTACATCCAATAAGGTGCTTATCATTCGTTCAAATTCGTAGCATGCGTTGTGCTTGTTGCGCTTCATTGGTTGTCTTGCAATGTGCCTGCCTAGATGTTGTCGAATCAAAACAACGTGGGACTACAGTGATTGGATGTCGTGCAGGCAGCGCGCGCGCTCTCTGCATGCATACAGGTGGTGCACATTTTTTCACAGATACAGATAAACAGAGCGGGGTGTGAACGTTTTTTCCCCAGTTTTCATGGGAAGTAGCAAGTCTTCTCGAGTCAAAAGGCGCAAGTCCAAGTGAAGTCACGAGTCATTGATGTTAAAGTCCAAGTCGAGTTGCAAGTCTTTGTACATTTTGTCGAGTCGAGTCTGAAGTCATCAAATTCATGACTCGAGTCTGACTCGAGTCCAAGTCACATGACTCGAGTCCACACCTCTGATTATTACAGCTCAAGAAATGAGCTGATTGTCGCTTCCTGCCTGTCACATGGCCAGCTGATATTTAATCTGTCCACGGCATGAGAAACAACCACAACCAGCTACTCATATGGGGGACATGGAGAGGCGAGTCATCTCCGTAATCCCTTATCACCAGGGTTTGCCATTTTTTCCAGATTTACACAAAGAGTTGTCTAATTCATGAGCAAAGCCACACTCTTCTCATCAGGCCAATCCCTCTGTATTAGACTACAGAAGTCTACAAAGTATAAGAATTTTTCAAGATTTTTAACAATTTAAGATGGAAAAGCCATTTTCAAGTCTATGCTCAAAAAGTGGGACAGGCAGTTAACAGGTAAAACAACTTTTTTTTTCTCGGCAAGACACTGTCATTTCAGGACTAGAGTTGAAGAGCTCTGACATAATCTGTACAGTTGCTTTTGAATAGATGCCTATCCGGGTCAAATTGACCCACGAACAGCAAGAAATTGTGATCGTGTAAAATTTCTGTATGCACATTTCTCAATGATTCAGCATGTTGAAACTTTGCATTCATGTTCATGACCCTAAATGAGATAAAGTCACAAAATTTCAAGAAAAACAATGTAGGTTATATAGAGTTAGATTCTATTTTAGATAGATTGAAAAAAGAAATTATAGCTATTTTTTACCATTTGTGGCAGACAATATTTTTTGTATTGAAATAAGGGGGGATAAGATCCTATTTTAGCTTCATAGGGTAATAAAAAACTAAAATAACAAAATGTAACCAAGAAATGTCCCCCTGTTGTCAATAATTGTAGCCCTTAAAACTCATATTTGATCACCAAAATTACATATTAAAAAGTTTTTTTTCCAGTGAATAAAAATTATTCATGCCTTAAAATGACTGATATATGCCCTTACTTCATTTGTATACGCGGAAACCATGAATATGCAAATTAGCCCCGCCTCCACTCACTCTCCTACCCAACTCAGAGGTCCTCTCGGTCAACTTTATTGTAGTAAATGCTGCACAATGGCATGTGGAAATACTGGTTTAATTTAGCCATATATGTTTGAACCAGAAACTGATTCAGAAGAAGTGGAAGAGTGATTTATACAGGCTCATATACAAGTAAATGTATCAGAATACGTTTGTGTAATGTGTTTCATGTATCGCTATATTGCTGAATGTATCCGCTTTTTCATATCAATAGAAAAATATACCTGGATTAGCCTGGTTTTGTACTAGGTGTGTTCGACTAGAAGCAGCGCTGAGCTATGAGGTGCCCCTAGGGACATTATTCAGAATTACCATGCATATACATGTACTTTTCCTCTCACATACACTTATGAAACCAAATTCATTCACATACTATAATGAAATGCTCACACACATACAAGTGAAATGCTTTTACAAACACAACAGAAATGCTCTCATACATACAACTGAAAATATTACGCTCACACACACAACTGAAACACACACACACACAACTGAAACACTCTCATACATACAACTGAAAATATTACGCTCACACACATAGAAGTGAAATGCTTTTACAAACACAACTGAAACGCTCACACACACACAACTGAAATCCTCACACACATACAAGTGAAATGCTTTTACAAACACAACTGAAACGCTCTCACTCACACAACTGAAAAGCATTTCAGTATGTTGTATGACCTAACCCTAACTGAATTTGGCAACATTGCAGTGTATTACAGTGAAGTTATTAAATATTTTTCATAAAAATTATAAATTTACAATTGTATATACAATTTTTTTTTAAATAAGTGTTGTAGTATAACCTTCAGGACAGCAGTGATGTGTGAACTGAATTTGGCAACAATACAGTGAATTAGAGTGAAGTTATTGAATATTTTTCATAAAAATCATAGAAATTATAAATTTACAATTTTATATAAAATTTAAAAAAAAAAATTCCCTAGATAAGTGTTGTAGTATAATCATCAGGACAGCAGTAATGTGTGAACTGAATTTGGCAACAATGCAGTGAATTACAGAGCAGTTATTGAATATTTTTCATAAATAATAATCATACAAATTATGCAAAAAGATATTTATTCAAAATAAGTGTTGTAGTATAACCATCAGGACAGCAGTGATGTGTGAACTGAATTTGATGACACTATAGTGTGTGACAGTAAAGTTATTGACTGTTTTCGTAGTAACGCTTTTCAGGTTTTGCACTTTGCAGACGGTCCCTTCGGATCTGCCTCTCTGCTGCCTGCGCATAGAGTTCAATGTATTTTGTCCACTGCGAGGGAAAGCTCGTTTTGAGGAAAATTAGGTTGTAGCTGCTTGTCTACATTACTACGATTAAAAAGAGGTGTTATTTGTGTAGTAACAACGTTTAGCTCACGAGTTATTGACCCGGGAAGTTCGAATCTGTGAATTTATTGCCAACTTTACTCAACTGCGCTAGTTTACTATGCTTTCTTTCAACAGCTTCTAGTTCTTCGTCTTGAGGTGCACTACTGCCACCAACTGGACTGGAGTAGGGACTTTAACCACCTTCCGTTTCAACTGAAATGTGATTCCGTTTCAACTGAAATGCTTGCATACAACATATCAGTTGTGTGTGTGTGAGCGTTTCAGTTGTGTGTGTGTGTGTGTGTGAATGTTTCAGTTGTGTGTGTGAGCGTAATATTTTCAGTTGTATGTATGAGAGCGTTTCAGTTGTGTTTGTAAAAGCATTTCACTTGTAAGTGAGCATTTCATTATAGTATGTGAATGAATTTGGTTTCATATGTGTATGTTAGAGGAAAAGTACATGTATATGCATGGTAATTCTGAATAATGTCCCTAGGGGCACCTCATACTGAGCAGTCCGATTGGAGAATGACATCAGTACCACAAGAGCGATTAGAGTGCAGACGGCTCTGTGTGCTTTCACGGTACTTTGATGTCATTCACCGATCGGTCTGTGCAGCGCCGTTTCAAGTTGAACACTCCTATAATGAGTAATGTCTGGTCACTGACAGGTCCTTGATCAACCAGTCACAATGAAGATATAACCCCTATCTTAATCTGATTGAGCTTCATGCATCACAAAAGACAGGCATGGCTAACTGACTTTACAGGAGGAAGAGTATGCCCATTTTTTACCTTTTATATGCTAATTTATGTTCATGGTAGCATCATAAACTTGCATCTATAATAATATTAATAGTATCAAGTGATAATATATAAAAGGAGGAGAATTATTTTACATTATTCTACTGACATCTGAAAATAGAACATGAAGTAAATTTGACAGTTAATTCAGTCAAAGGGATAAGGATTATTTGTGGTGTAAATTTATGTTTTCAAATTATTTGTTTCAGTTTTTACGAGTGGAATTCCCCCCAACTGGAAGTGCCTCCCATAATCTAAAACGCAGTAGGATCGTTAGGTAAAAGGTGGATACGTATTATGCTTGCATCTTGTATCTTTTGCAGCATCTTATGCATGAGCACCACATTTTTAGAATGCTGTGTCAGGTTAAAAGTTCAATGCGTCTCTATTATTTTTTCATTCCACTACCCTATGTCTCGTTTGTGCCCCTTATACATTTATTATATAGTAGCCATTTTATAAAAGCAAGGCACTCAATGTCATGTTATATTGCTATTTATACAACAGTTTGTTCTGGTTCTCGAATCTGATTTGCTGAGAGTCTTTTCCAGCCATGTGATATTCTACCAATATCACTCACTCCGCTTGCAGCATTTACTCACAGTGATTGTCATGGCAGATGCGCAAACCCAACCTTAAGTTTACAAATACTATACTGTTGTAGTGTCACGGAATGTATTTTTAATTTTTTAGGTGAGAATGTAGTTATTTAGACCTCAAATATGCTACTTATATATGAACATAGTATCTATTTGACAATTTGTTTAGATGTTTTCAGGGATTGAGCTCCAGGCCGTCAGTGACCGTTCAGCGTTTAACTGTTATAAGGACAAAGACAAAGAAATCGCTTTCCTCAGCGGACATTCAATCTGATTTTATGATTATGAATATAAGATTCACCCGAAGAATATCAGTTAGATGCAGGTAATGCAGAGTTCACACTGTACAATTTTAGCTCTGATTTTCACTCGGCAACAGATTGCGGAATCGCAGACAAATTCCTGAAACCGGAGGCAAATTGGTGCTCGTTCACGCAAGTGACAATCATGTGTAGTATTCCTGAAAAAAAGTTTGAGAAATAAGATTTAGAAAATTAGAGAAGAGTGCTGTAGTGATGGCTTCCTTGACGGCGTCTTTATTCTGCATGATTCATAAGAGAATATGCATACAACAAAAGCTCAGAACATTACATTCTGAACATGTGTATCACTTTTTTTCACAGCTAATACTGGCTGTAGACATAAGTGACTTTAAACATTCCATCACACTAGTAGGAATAAGAAAAATATGATCAACAAGCTATTTAACACTCTCTCTGTACAGTTATCATGCTCTAGCCCCAAAATGACACGTGTGGCATTTACAAATGACAGTGACACTCTAATCTCATGCTTTTTACAAACAAAATAAGATTTCCAGCATGAATATTTACCCATAGCAATGAAATGAGAGTATGAAATTGATGATACAACAATGCAGCTGGGATATTAATCACATCCTCATATGTAAACTCAATCCATCGGATCTGATGTATTTCACAAAGTAAAAACACATACAATATTGATTAACTCAGTTAACAGACATGAGGGGGTTAAATTACCCAAATGCGCACGTACAAGATAACTCCTAACTCTGAAACAACATCATGTACTCTTATACACTCAAATAACATCGACATAATGACCATTAATAGGTAATGAATAGCGGGCTATCACACTAATCGCGAAACACCCATGCTAACCATGTGCTCAGGCATACTAAACTCATGACACACTATTAATATAGTAAAACAAACTGCTTTAAACACACACAACTCATCAGTATCGCATTAAACATAGTTTATACTCAAAATGGAAGTGTTTTGTTTTGCTGTTACCTGAAAAGAAGTATGAGAAATAAGATTTACAAAATTAGAGAAGAGCACTGTAGTGATGGCTTCCTTGACAGCGTCTGAATGAAGCGCATCACGGGCGTGCCCACCTACTAAAGTGTGCAATGATATCATGACGCAGGTTTTCCAAATGAAACTAATTCACTAAATGCACATAACACTTTTTTTTTTTTTTACATAAAGAAATTCAGATTTTTTTCATCAGAAATTGAACAGTATTTAAAAATATTAGAAAAATAACATTTTACAATATTATAATGGAATTGAAGAAATTGTACAAACATAAACATATATTACACACGCAGTGTGAATTATCAAAGACGCGATCTGAGAGAATCGACATTGTGTCACTGATGCCCGTGGGATATTTGAAATGCTAAATATCTGGACCTGTCTTCAAAATCCTGCTGTGTGAAATGTGTTCTGACTGATATTTACATGGGCAATGACCTACAGTCAATGAGAGGGCAAGATACAGGGCAGCGGGAAATTTGGGGAGGAGTTATAGACCTCTCATGATCGCAATTGCAGGTAAAAGTATGTTTATTAAAGAATAAACAGAGCGGTCAAAAAGTCACAAGCATGACACACTGGGGCGGGCCTTAGCTCTGGTGCGCGCCCCCACCTGCAGCAGAGTCTCACGGGCTCTGGTCCATGTGCGGTGACACCACTGGACGAAAGCGTGGGCGGAGGGGACCGCGACTTCGGATTCCAGGCTAGGAAAAACTGGTGGTTGATAACCTAAGCTACACTCAAACAGAGATAGGCCCGTGGATGACACTGGTAACGAGTTATGAGCGTACTCAACCACTGAGAGTTGCTGGCTCCAGGAGGAAGGATTCTTGGATACCAAATATCGCAACACCCTTTCCAGATCCTGGTTGGCTCTCTCAGTTTGACCATTGCTCTGGGGATGAAATCCAGAGGACAGACTGACAGTCGCTCCCAGTAGTTTACAAAACTCTCACCAAAATTTGGATACAAACTGGGGACCCCTGTCGGAAACCACGTCCATCGGGAGGCCATGTAAGTGAAAAACGTGGTCAACCACAGCCACCGTTGTCTCCTTGGCAGAGGGTAATTTAGGCAAGGGAATGAAATGAGCCGCTTTCGAGAACCGGTCCACTACGGTCAAAACAAC
Source organism: Scardinius erythrophthalmus (assembly GCF_964197995.2). Classification (NCBI taxonomy): domain Eukaryota; kingdom Metazoa; phylum Chordata; class Actinopteri; order Cypriniformes; family Leuciscidae; genus Scardinius; species Scardinius erythrophthalmus. The sequence continues at coordinate 28,025,386 of NC_138223.1, forward strand.
CGTCTTGCCCTGGGAGGGCGTTGATAAAATCTAGATCAATGTGGGACCAGGGTCTCGAAGGGACAGACAGCGGTTTGAGTAACCCATCCGGGGGTCGATTGGAAGTCTTACCAGTGGCACAAACCGACCAAGCCAAGATGAAACTGCGAATGTCACGAGCCATAAGTGGCCACCAGAATCGTTGCCTGATAAAAAAAAAAAAAAAACTGGTGCGATTAACTCCTGGATGACAAGTCACGTTAGACCAATGCCCCCACTGAATAACGTCGGACCGTACTCCCTCCGGTACAAATAAACGGTTCAGTGGGCCACTGGGCGGAGGCGTTATCCCTTCTAAGGCCGTCTTGACCTTCGATTCGATCTCCCATGTGAGTGTGGAGACAAATAGGGTGTCTGGTAAAATGCACTCGGGAGTGGACGGGCGTTCGGAATGGTCAAAAATACACGATAAAGCATCGGTTTTGATGTTTTGGAACCCGGGCGGTACGAGAGAGAAAAATCAAAACGACTGAAAAAAAGAGCCCACCGAGCCTGCCTGGAGTTGAGTCTTTTGGCGGTTCTGATATATTCCAAATTCTTGTGATCAGTCCAGACGATAAAAGGTACCCCCGACCCTTCTAACCAATGACGCCATTCTTCCAGCGCTAATTTGACTGCTAACAACTCTGTTACCAATGTCATAGTTACGTTCGGCAGGAGATAATCGATGAGGCAAAAACACAAACGGATGCATCTTGTCATCTGTGGAAGAACGTTGGGAGAGAACTGCGCCTACCCCCACCTCTGACGTGTCGACCTCCACCACAAATTGACGTGAGGAATCAGGGGCTATCAAGATGGGAGCCGAAGCGAATTGACTTTTCAGTTTGGCGAATACAGCCTCCACTGTATTGGACCACCTGAACGTAGTTCTGGGGGAGGTCAAGGCAGTCAGAGGAGCCGCTAGTTGGCTGAAATTGCGAATGAAACGCCGATAGAAATTGGTGAACCCCAGAAACCTCTGTAGGGCCTTACGGGAATCCAGGCTTGGCCAATCTACCACAGCCTTAACCTTGTCAGGATCCATACATACTCCCTCAGATGAGATGATGTATCCTAGAAAAGAAACAGACTGTGCATGAAAATCGCATTTCTCCAACCTTGACAAAAAGCCCATTCTCTAGCAATCTCTGAAGTACTCGTCGGACATGCTGCACATGTTCCTGGAGAGAAGATGAAAAAATCAATATGTCATCCAGGTATACATATATGAACTGATCTACCATATCTCGCAGCACATCGTTGACGAGTGGCCTGGAAGGCCGCTGGGGAGTTGGACAGCCCGAAAGGCATGACCAAATATTCGAAGTGCCCCCTGGGGGTGTTAAAAGCAGTCTTCCATTCATCCCCCTTCCTAATCCGAACCAAATGATAGGCATTCCGTAAATCCAATTTTGTGAAGACTGACGCTCCCTGCAACCTCTCGAAGACTGAAGACATCGGCAGCAAAGGATAAGTATTCTTTACCGTGATGTTGTTCAAACCCGGTAATCAATACAAGGTCGCAGAGAACCATCCTTCTTACCCACAAAAAAGAACCCCGCCCCCGCAGGTGAAGAGGAAGGCCGAATGAACCCTGTTGCTAGAGAATCAGAAATATATTTCTCCATGGCCTCCCTCTCTGGAACAGAAAGTGAGTATAACTTTCCTTTAGGCGGAGACTTATCTGGCAGTAAATCTATAGCACAGTCGTAGGGACGGATGTTAGATAAATCCACCACCTCCTCCTGAAACACAGACACAGGTACAGACGGACAGGCAGGTGCAAGACAAGACTTATAACACTGAGTACTCCATGCAGAGATGGAGTTCTGGCACCAGTCCACTCTGGGATTGTGTAATGTGAGCCAGGGGTGACCAAGGACTACAGGTGCCAGGGATGAGTCCAGGAGAAGGAATGATAAAGTCTCTGTATGATTGCCTGATGTGGTGAGTGTTATGAGTTTGGTGGTGAGTGCCATGTTGGGGAGTCTTTGACCGTTAAGTGCGTTGACAGATATGCTGTGAGTAAGTGTGGTGACAGGGATGTGAAGCTTATGGGCGAGCTTATGATCCATAAAGTTGCCCTCCGCTCCTGAGTCCAGTAGGGTGTGACAGTCGTGAGTGCCGGCTGCCCATCTCAGTCTTACCGGGAGGAGCGTGGACGATGGTGATGAGGTCTTCTCAGTGGAGATCCCACCCGAAAGTAGCCTCAAGTTTACTAGCTGGTTAGGTCCTTTAACCCTCTGAGGTCGGCAAACGCGCCGGCGCGTTTTGGCGTGTTTTCTTCACATTGTAGCACTATAAACTTAAATTACTCCGTCATTTATGGTCATACAGAAAAAAGAAATATAAAAAAAGAATCTGTGATACTTTTACTTTTGTAGGTGTCCACTTACAATCAAATCAAAACATTGTGCTTTTGTAAAATAAAGAAAATAAACAGGGTGTGCGTTCTGCCTCTCTGTCGCGGTGAACTTTTTTTACTTGAGCACGTCTATAAACTGAAACAAAACTCAGCGAATACTTGTCACACATTTATGAGCCATATACCTTTATAAACATTTAAAGCTAGGGTAGGTAATCCTGTTCAGAAACACTTTTTTATACTGGGTGAAATGGTCCTTCCATCCTGAGAGTAGTCAATACATTATGTGTTCAGAAAAAGGAATGAAAACAATCAGACCTCTGTAGCAGCTGCAGGACAGTAAAAACTCTGACCAATCACTGCCACTCGGTCCGAGTGTAAAGAACCAATCAGATGCCTTCAGAGCCAGGAGGAGTGTCTTAGCAGTGTCAATCAAGTTCGCGTACGCGCTGATCGCCCCTCTCTTGCACAGCGCGTACCGTCATTCAAAATCAAGATTGCCGGTGTGCCGAGCAGCTGTGCTAATGGCGGACAAACAACCAAAACTACCAATTTCTCGAGTGGAACCTGCTCATACAACAAAGACAGGTAAATGGAAAAAGACCGATGACGATAAACAAGCCCGTCGGAGCCCATTGACTCAGTGTTAAAACTCTAGCCGCATAACATACAGATAAAATATCACGCACTGTGCAAAGCAACAATTGAAACCTGCTAATTCACTGGCTTGTCATGTTGCTAAAATAATGTACTAGCAAACCTTATTTAGCATTACATATCGCTAGAATAATTATTTACATAGCCAACTGCAACGTTAGTTACCTTTATATTATCTTACTAGCTATTTATAACTCATAGAAAGAGTGCAACGTTATAAAGTTACATTACATGTATTGCATAATACGTAATGATTTGAGGACCAAGTTTGTAGTCAAAGTATGGGCAGGCCAGTCAATGTAAAGCATTTCGTCCCTACCAGTGAATGTGCCATAACTGTTTATCCGTCGTCATCGGTGACCCTGCATGTTTACTAGCCTGCGCGTTCACGGCAGGCTCCGCTGTGGGGGGAACTTTACATAAAGCTTTTTTACATTTTAGCTTTGCCTTATAGTTATAACTAGCTCATTAGTGAATCAAAAAATATATATTTTAAACTTTACCAATATCGATATGATAGCTTGATAGTGAGTAGGCTACTAAAATACATCTTATTTGTTTATATTCATAATGATAAAGTTAGATTTTTTTATTACATGTGATTCTGACATGATGCTACATGCACTGCGCTCCTTCCTCTCCGCTTGTCTCAAGTAAATAATGCGTCTTCCAGCTCAGCTGTCAGAGTCGCGCGTTCATGTGTTTTGGGGGCGTGGCTTTGGAAGGACCCCAGAAGGGAGAGGGTGGACTGAATGGAAATAATGAGCTGTCTTTAAAACAGTCGTTAGAGGTCTACATACACTCGAATTTTATACTTTCTTTTTCAGAATACTTACATTTTAATTATGTATTGATATATACATAAAGTTTAAACAAATTTGAAAAATAATTTTTTTAGACCATTCTTACCTACCCCAGCTTTAAGTGTGTACTTTTAAATGATCGGATTCAAACTGAAAACAAATATTCTCTGTTTAAGTAATTTGTATAAAACCAACAAGATGTCCAGCTTCTCAAATGCTTCCTAATTATTTTTTTTAATTTGAACACGCCCACTCGCGCAAAAGATATTCACATGCAAATCTCCACATGGAACGCGAACGCGCTCGTTACCTCAGAAACAAAACACCAAAACACTTCACAAGTCTCTGCTTTTCGTCGAGTTTGAAAGACGCGCCGTGAGCTTACATTGGAATTACCTCAGAAGAAGAAGAACGCGATTTGAAGACAAGAAAGATGTAAGGTAAGAAATTCTTACATATTAGTTTGTTATTGTTGCATAAATTTCACATTGCAGTTGAACTGTTGCTAGATATATGGTGAATATTATAATATTTAGACCCGTGTTTACTGTTACTGTGTTTGTGGATATCTGCTCAAATGTAGATATGTATATAGTAACCATAATGTTTTATATTTGAGCGCGATCGCGTTTGAATGTATCATATTTGGATCGCGATCGCGTTTGAAAAGCACCAAATGGCTTCATGTTTTTATTATTATCTCATTTCATATCATCATAACGAATGGAAACATTTGAAGTAACATGATAATCAATATATTTTTCTCTAGCTTAGTTGTTACTGAAATATTTTGGAAGATTTATAGGCTGATATGGTTATTGTTATTATTATTTTATGCAGCACTGCGCATAGCCTATGCTTACAAGGCACAACAAACCTGGTGTTCATTATATTATATATTGTTGGAAACATTTATGTGTGTGTGTGTATGTGTGTATTCTGTGAATTTTAAAAAGCAATTTTAACCAGAAAATCTAAAATTTATTCCCAAAATCGTGCAGGCCTATAGTTTCTCTTGATATCAGTATGTTCACTTTTTTTTTTTTTTTTTTTTTAGGGCCCAGATGCCACTCCTGCTGACTTCAACATTCACATGAGTCTCTGTACATGAACATGGTAAAGTGAAAACCTTGGAAATGAAAGGTATGTACAATGTTTTAGGAATGGCACAAAGGTCTCTGTCTTTGGATAATTGTTTTCAATGAGTGCTTTTTTGTCATTTGTTTTGTATCTTTGGATTATGTTGTGTTGTAAATAAATCCAAAAAATCAAAAAAATCTAAAAGCCATTCTTTTTTAAATCTCCTCATTCTTTGTGCAAGGTTGCTCAGAATGATAGGGCCTGATAACATATTAATGAGCTCCCGCATAAAGCTTTTTCACACAAAACATGTCGTACAATTTTTAAATCAATATATTGTCTTATCTGAATGAGCAGTCAGGGTGATTTTCACATAGTTTTGGAGCAAATATTCTAGGCTACGTCATACAATTTTCAAAAGTCTTGTGAAGAAATAATCAGTATGGTTTCATGACCTTATTTCAGTGAGAATTTTTTTTTTGTATTTTCACAAACCACGCATAAATGTCATTATCTCAAAACAACAAACTTTTACACACATGCTGCTGATATATTATTGTAGCAGAGTTTATGCTGAATACAGTGTAATTAGACTTTAGCCATGAAAATGTCACAAGTAACAGAAATAAGCACAAATGTCAGAGCATGTCAGAACACCTCCAAGGCCCAGAAAACACCTCAGACCCCAGAGGGTTAACTAGACAGGCATTAAGGAAGTGGCCCGCTCCCCCACAGTACAGACAGAGTCCCTGGGATCTCTGCCTCTCCTTCTCCTCCCGGGAAAGCCGAGTTCTACCCACCTGCATGGACTTGTGATCGAAAACTGGGCTGACCGTGTCCCCGCCGCTGGTCCATGGGTCCTCTGTCACTCCAGGAAAACGAACCGGGGGAACGTGACATTCCATTCTGGAGAGACGTGTGTCCACCCTGTGGGCCAAATCAATGAGTCCGTTCAAGCTTGTGGGTAGGTCCAGCGCGTAGATCTCACGTTGGACATGGTCAGCCAGCCCACACAGGAACATGTCCCACTGCGCCTCCTCATTCCATTGGCACTCGGCCGCCAGAGTGCGAAATTTGTAGTAGCCGGAAACAGATCGGTCACCTTGTTGTAAGTCGGCGAGAACTCTGGTTGCCTCTCTTCCTGCCATCGACCGATCAAATACTCTCTTCATTTCCTCAGCGAGTGCCTGGAACGAGGCGCAGCATGGGTCTTGGTTCTCCCACACCACCGTTCCTCATAACGCCGCCCTTCCAGTCAGCAGCGTCAATATGAAGGCTACCTTCGATCTCTCGTTGTGAAAAGTACGGGGCTGTAAGGAGAAGTGCATGGAGCACCTAGTCAGGAACGCTCTGCAAAAGTTGGGTTCTCCTGAGTATGCCTCCGGAACCGGAAGACGAGGCTCCGACTGGAAGGGCAACTCTGATGGTGCGGGTTGAACTGGCGGTGTAGGTGGCACAGCGGGACTCCTTAGATGTTGGAACTGTTGGGCGAGCTCGGACACCTGCATCACTAAAGCTTGTACTGCCCGCCCCGTGTTCGTGATGCTCTCTCCCTGTGAGTTCATCCGGTTGATACTGCGAGTGATGAATTCGTCTAAGCTGAATGTGGATCCACCAGCTGCCTCCATGGTCGAGTCACAGCATTCTGTCATGATCGCAAGAGAGGAGACAATTGCAGGTAAAAATATGTTTATTAAAGAATAAACAGAGTGGTCAAAAAGTCACAAGCATGACACACAGAGGCAGGAGAGTGACGCAGGGACTTGCAACCAGGCTGGTGATGAGTGATGAGAGAAGCGATGATCCGAATCCAGGAGAGTGACGAAGATGAAAGGAGACGAAGACACAACGAATAATCCAACAGGAACGAAGATCACAGGAAACGGCTAAAACAGGACAGGAACAAACACCGGTTACACCACAATGCTCTGACAATAGAAGACACCAGTCACAGAGAATATATAGATGGGTAAATGGGAATCAGCTGGCACTGCTGATCAATGATGATCGGAGGACACACCCACACTAATTAACACACAACACAACAATCACACGAGACAAGGAAAAAGCAGTGAATTCATGAACCGTGACAAGACCAGAATATCAGCAATAATATCAGCTTTACAATTATATCAAACAGAAACAAAGCACAAACATTTACTTGACCTGCCGCAACAGCAGCACATTGTAAAATTATTTATTTACCTGCAACTTTCTTTGCAGAACACACAATCTTTGCTCCCTGAGCCACCCCAACCATTTCCTCCTCCATAATAATTTTTATTTTTCTCCTTTTAACTGCAAATCAGTGCAAAGACAATTTGGATTGCCAGCTTCTCCATCATTAATCAAACCTGTAAGAAAAGACATTCTTTTCACCATCAGAATCCCACTCTCCAGAGTATCATTCAAATTATCCACTTACCTGTTTACTTTACCATTGCTCAGAGTTGTGAATAAACTTCCTGTTAACTTACATCGTCCTTGTTCAAGTCTGCTTCCATTACAGTCTCGTGCGAGAACTCTGGTCTCACACGTGATCTTGCGTTATTTCCCTATCAATTCTCGCGTGTGTTTGGTTGTGAAACGTAGTTTGCAGACCAGACATAGTTTTCAGCGATTCTTCCTATTGTAAAGTCATACAATGTATAACCCCCTGTCGCCGCGATGTGCACACAGCAGCAACTGAATGCTACCATAGATAGTCGTGCAGTGTGAAAAGAATAGTGATCTGTAACGACTGAGACAATAAGACACAAATCTATTTGTTACATTTAACAAATAAGCTTCAAAGCACACTCATAGGAATGAAACATCCAGTGCTTAATTTGTAAAGTGGGAGGTCCCGGAGCGCAGAGGGGGGGTGGATCCGGCGACTCAAAACGGGGGTTGGAGGTAACGGAAAAAAAAAAAAATAAATTACACTGCCTACGTAGCTTCTCTGCAGGGACAGCGCCAGAGAATTTTTTAACGCATGTGCTGAGGGGGTGCTAGATCATTGACGGGGAGCTGCGCAAAACTTGGCCACTAAATATTTAATATTCAGTTATGTTAATGATCACAATTAAAGTTTTAATTTTATTAAATTGAACAAGCGCAACATTCAGCATTCAATCAAATAGGCCTATTCTAAAAGATGTAGGCTATTATTAATAATAATGTTATTTCAACACAATATGTCGTTATTTCGAAATAATATGTGTGCGTGCATCTGTAAATCCGGTGACGCGTGTATTGATTTTTATTAATAAACAAGTGTTTTCTCTAAAAGTGTCGACTCGGCTGCAAAGATGAAGTTGACGATCGCCATCTCCGTGTGAGCGCGCTTATAGAGAGAAATGCACATAAATAAGCCTAATGGATTACATAATCAGAGAGTAGCCTTTTTCTTTTTTCGTTTTGAATTATTTCGTTTAAAGACATTTCAAGCTTTGTGTATTTGATGTATTTGTCATGTCTGTGTGAGGCATACACTGAGTTTCGTTAAGTTAGGATGTGCTCTAGTTCACGTGCAATGCAAGTGAGCGTGCGGGCGCCTCCGTTATATTTGTTTCGTAGGCCTATTCATTAAATACAGGCAATTGGTTGATGAAAAATTTATTATAATTAAGATACAATTTATACAAAACGAAATTCACTTTAAAGAAAGGCTTTCTACAAAACAACTTCAACTTCAACGGTCAAAATCATGTCTGACGCGCTCCATGTCTCATATTGCGCATCCTATCTTACTCGGTCGTGCTGTTCACTCTTCATAAATCAACATAAATGGAAAAAAAAAATAACATTATAATATTTTAACAAATATGAAACTAAATGCGCTTTTTTAATGGCTACAATAGTATAGTAGGCCTACATACTCTCTATTTGTACAAATTTCTGCACATTAATTTAATTCTGAATTTTGCACAAGTTGAAAGGCATTTGTTCAAATCAAGTTCACGGATAATTGTGCTTGCATTTATTAATCATTATGATACTAAAATCCTAACAAATAGGCTATGCTATGTACAAAAAATCAGATGAGCCCATAATATGAACGCATTTACACGTTAAGCATTTTCCTCCCATAGAAAACCATTAGCCTATAAGAACGCTTAATGTGGCTTAATGCAGATTAGAATGTCCCCTTATTATGTCGAAATAACGAGATATTATGTCGATACTAGGCTACTGTGTCCATCAGCGGAAACGATTTTTGCTTGTTTTGGGATCTGACTGGTCAGCGTATTTGAAAAAGTTAAGCAAACTTTCCTGTCTTTTTGACATTTTTCCCCTGAGTGAAACGATCGAGGCTAACAGCAATCTCAACTCGTACAACAAGCGCGCAAATCATGTGTCACAAACATTGAACACTACACAAACAGTAATTTTATTTTTTTTCATTTAGGCAATTAATTTTAGTGACACAGGAGGTGCCGGATCCAATAAAAAAGGTTCCGGATCCAATGTCAGAGGTGACGGAACATGTTCCGGCGTGTTCCGGCTCAAATTAAGCCCTGGAAACATCCCCCCAAAAGAGACAAGAGAGCAGGAAAGGTTTCAGTTGCCGGGGCGACAATCAGATAAGGGGCCCTATTTTAACGATCTGAAACGCAAGTGTCAAAGCGCAAGGCGCAAGTAACTTTGTGGGCGGGTCTTGGCGCTGTTGCTATTTTCCTGGCGGGATAAATGACTCTTGCGCCAGGCGCAAATCTAAAATGGGTTGGTCTGAAGTAGCTTCATTATTCATAGGTGTGGTTTGGGCGTAACGTGAAATAAACCAATCAGAGCGTCATCTCACATTCCCTTTAAGAGCAGGCGCGCTGTTCTAAAGCGGATTCCTATTGTAACGGCGGATTTACCAGGCGCGCGCCAGGAGCGGTTCACAGCCAAGGAGAGCAACGCTCTCGTCAGGGACGTTGGGGATGGAGAAACCCACCCAAATTAACTTTGGTTAAAAAGGCGTATGATAATTTGGGTAAATGTTTAAGCTAGATGTATGCTTTTATAATAAATTGTCTGTCTATCTATCTATCTATCAATCTATCTATCGTAATAATGTATGATTTGCAAAAATGAAAACTGCTGCTTCTGTGTAGATGAGAGAATCAAAGTGTATGCGCGTTGTGCACACGCTACATTGATTATGGCCAAGCATGCGCCCTTAAAATAGCATATGAATAACATGCGCAACGCGCCACTGACTTTAAACTATTTTTTCCTGGTTAGTGGCGCAATTGTTTTCTAAACCTGCAAAATAGCATGAAGGAAGGTTTGCGCTGGAACACGCCTCCTTTTTTGCGCTGAACCGCCCAGGGAGCGCAAGTTCATTCCCTAGTTTAGCGACGTGCTTCTGTGGAGGGAAAAGCGCACTTTGCGCGGGTGCAAAATAGGAATGATACATGCGTCGGTGTACAAAGTCAATTGCGCTGGGTGCAAGATAGGGCCCAAGATGTCTTTATTGCTGTGAAAAATCGGCCCTAGGAAAGACCTACAGACATTAAAACAGACTTTCCTGCATTCATTTAGCGACGAACTGATCTATAAATAAGCATGCATCCCAGAACATTTTGTGAATGATTTACTGTCTTGTGTAATGTCTTAATACTACTATTATTTTTTTGATGCTGTGTATTTTACAATAGAATCAATGGTCACCTATACCATGTTTGGTCTCTATAAATTGGTACTTTGAAGATCGAAATGATTGTGTATATGATATGTTGATAGCTGCGCAACATATTAGTATTACAAGAATCTTTCATAGTTTCTTCATCAGCAACCAATCCAGCTGCAAATGCAAAGGAGCACGCTTAAAACAAAGAGTCATAAATCCTACCAACAGAGGAATCTCCTGCCTGGAAATTCCCCCTTTCGTATTGGTTGAGCCAACCCTAAAAGGTGGGACATTTCTCAGGCTTTAAATCAGGGTTCACCAATCTCAGTCCTGGAGGGCCGCTGTCCTGCAGAGTTTAGCTCCAACCAGCTCCAACACACCTGTTTGAAAGTTTCTAGTATGCCTAGTGAGACCTTGATTAGCTGGTTCAGGTGTGTTTAATTGGGGTTGGAGCTAAACTCTGCAGGACAGCGGCCCTCCAGGACTGAGATTGGTGAACCCTGCTTTAAATGGTCGCTACACAAGCTCTTCCCTCTCTTCTTCTGGCCTTCACAGCTGCTTCTTTGGGTTGATGTCTGTGAGGACCCCCACCGGCAGGCCGTGACCACAGCCTGCTATGCCTTCACTCTCCCAAAAGAGTCAGACTATTTTCTTCAATCCAACTCAGAAGAAAACTGCAACTTTACTATCACTGAATGGGCAACCATAAACTCTTCCGACTTCCTCACTCCTTGCGTGGCCTTTCTGGCCCAGGTCCGGCAGGTCACAATCTGCATGTCAATGTCAATGTCAATGTCAATTTTATTTCTATAGCACTACTAAACACAATACCAGTTTACCAGTGTGCTTTACATCAATACAAGAGGCAATATAAACACACAAACAAAACACAATGCAATACATTTCATCCTTGACCATATGCTAATTAAAAAACATTTTTTTAGCCTAGATTTAAAAAATGCCACCGATGGAGCAAATATAATACTAAAAGGTAACGCATTCCACAGTATGGGAGCAGCCACTGAAAATGTACGGTCACCCCTACTTTGATTTCGGAATACGTAATAATTTCTGATTAGACGACCGGAGAGACATAACTGGAAGATGTTCTGTCCGTAGATCCGAAAGGTAAGGAGGGGCCAAACCATGTAAGGATTTAAATACCAAAAGAAGAATTTTAAAATCAACACAATATCGTACAAGCAACCAGTGCAAATAACGTAGCACTGGAGTAATGGTCCCGTTTTATAGTACATGTCAGAAGTCTTGCCGCCGCATTTTGTACCATCTGTAACCGGGATAAAGCTGCTTGGCTGATCCCGTAATACAGTGAATTGCAATAGTCTAATCTTGATGTTGAAAATGCATGAATTAATCATTCAAAGTTATTAAAAGATAAAACAGGTTTTACTTTGGCTAAAAGACGGAGCTGGAAAAAGCAGGATTTGACCACTGAACTTATCTGCTTGTTAAATTTCAGACCATCATCAAAAACAACACCCAAGTTCTTTACCCAAGGCTTTGCAGAAAGTGTTAAATTACCTAGGGTTATTTGACTAAAAGAATCAGATGAGCCAAAAACTATAATTTCAGTTTTATTTTAAAATTGAGAAAATTTAAAGATAACCAAGCTTTCACACCAGATAGGCAGGCCCTAAGTGTTTTCAGTCCATCAATATTTGGTTTTAGGGGTAAATAAAATTGAGTGTCATCCGCATAGCAGTGGAACTACAACCCATGTTTCCTGAAAATAGACCCTAATGAAAGCATATATAACGTAAAAAAAAAAAATGGGGGCTAAAATGGATCCCTGAGGAACACCACAAGACAGAACTGCAGCCTCCAACGAATATTCCCCAATACCCAATATCAACACTAAACTTCCTATTTGACAGATAAGAATTAAACCATTCTAGGGCATGGGCATAGACCATGGTGGTCAGTCATGTGCTCATGGAGAGAGAGAAAACCTTTAACCAGAACAGAATCAAACAAACCACTCACCACTTCAACGTTTGACACTCACCGAACCATCAACATCCTTTTCCAAGAACTTCAAGAATTGTTTCCACTGCAAAGGCCATGCAAGTATACATTTAATGAGGTGCTCTGAAAATGATAAGCTGATGATTCTTTTCATAGTTAAATGGATATTTTCCATAGTTCCATTTCCTGCTTCCGGTTCCATTCTGTCACTCACCATTTTACCTATGCATGTATGTATGTGTGTTTAGATTAGTTATGTTTGTGATTTAGTTAATAAAACTTGTGCAAAATACATATTTGGTTCTGATTCTCTGCTTGCAACAAAGTTTATTTTACAATCTTTATCTTGTTACATGCTCTAAGCGCTGTACATGCTAAGAAATAATTATTTTTCTGTGGCCATGAAAGATACGCTTTTTTTAGAATAAATGAATAATCAAAAGAGTTCGTTGGACGAACTGATTAATTGATTGTAATATTAATTGAGCTACATCGAGTTAATCCAATTAAAGGAATAGTTCACTTTAAAATGAAAATTCTGTCATCATATACTCACCCTCATGTTGTTTCAAACCTGTATGAATTTCTTTCTTCTGCTGAACACAAAGGAAGATATTTAGAAGAATGTCAGTAACCAGACAGTTTCTGGGTCCCATTGACTTCCATATTTTTTTTCCTACTATGGAAGTCAATGGGACCCAGAAGCTGCCTGGTTACTGACATTCTTCTAAATATCTTCCTTTGTGTTCAGCAGAAGAAAGAAATTCATACAGGTTTGAATTCTTTTAACTGACCCAAATATTCATAATTAATCATAACAAGTTATGAGTTATTATTAATATTTCCCCTTTGAGCTAACTCGTTACAGATCTGACGATTTTGAAAAATCGTGCAGTTTGAAGTTGGTATAATGCACTCACTTAGTGGATCTCTCTCATTATACTCTACATAATACAAGAAGCTTCAACGAAACAACTCAGCATTCCTGTGTTACTAGTTCTAAGGTGACGTTTTAGAGTTAGTAACGGAGGCTTGGGCTCAACTGTTAAACTGTCAACTTGAGATATGAATTTGTGGCGCAAAGTAGTAATTCAGCACAAAAGAGTTTTTTAAAGACACTCAGTTGTTGTTTCTTTACACACTTGTGCCGTCAAACTGTTGTATAAATACAATATTACACTCTGTGCAAAAGGCCCATTGGGATCACTGTGGACGCAGCTGCCATGAGACCTATGTAATGTCCTGACCTAGCCTGATGTTGCTTAGGGTGTTTAAAATGGTTTCATGGTAGTGGGGACCATGCCGTTGGAGGAGGGCAGTGTATTCCATTTCTACTGTCTTTAGGACCCAAAGAAAGATACCCGGCAGTAGCTTTCACGCTGCCAAAGTCTCTTGAAAGGGGTACCAATTTTAACACATCCTGTTGGGGGGGATTTTGAATGTTATGTGTCCTGAGCGATAACAGGAAGTGACAGAACATCAAACATTTCACTGAAAACTGCTGCCCCCTGAATCACCAGAGGTGGCGGGGATGTTACAGTGGTATCGTGAGGGTGTCGGGGTAGGAGCTGATTGATGTATTTTACATGCCTCATCCAGAGAGGGCACACCCCCATACCCCCACAGCGTGACAAGCCAGTCACCAGTCTTGACAAGAGGAAGTGTGACTTGCCACACTCTGCGTTTGAGCCTTTCTTTCAGCAAGTCAGCCTGGCCCATCTGTAACCCTTGTCACGGTACCAAAATTTCAGTATTCGGTACCAATACCAGTGAAAATCCACGGTTCTCAGTACCAATTTCGGTACCAAAGGGCTAGAAATCAATAAATTCTTTGCTGATACTTCCTCGTCATCATGGAGGGCGCAGTTCACACCGTTACAAAAATAGTCGATCTCCCAATGCGAATGAACTTACTCTGAATTTTAGTATTGTTTCTTATATGAGGATGCTTTTTCAAATACAAGGTCAATATATATTTTCACTAACGACAAATTATCCGTGAATTTATATGGAACTAATCTTTAAGAGCTTTCCATCTTTACTCTCCTAATGTTACGTTGCATTCAGAGATCGACAAGTTTCTCCTTTCCACAAACGCTTGCTCTCCCGTGGTGTCTGTCGTTGCTATGCAACCATGAACATATGCGCGCCTGGAAAAACGAGCGTGCCGCGTCGCTTCTATTATGAGCGCGCTTGCCGCGCGCCTACATTTGGAATAATGAATCTGCATTAGCCTAATCCAAAATATTTCCATATGTGTCTCTTTCCTCCTTTCTTATCAACAAGTGGATTTACAGCCACCACATCAGCAGCACCGCCGGTCGCCATGTCTCAGCGCTTAGAGGACGCAACTGCACGCGCTTCGGGCATGCACGCGCATCAAGTACTGGGTTTGGGAAAACCTGGTACCATGACTCCATGGTTGACGGCGCCAAAGAAAGAGGATATATCTCCGCTCCTCCGGTCGAGGAAGCAGTAGCGACTCACTTTTGTCCGCCCTCTGCGGGATGGTGGTCCAAGTCTAGCCTAACCACTAAAGCCTGCCGGACCACCTCGGCGTTGATCGGCCACACTTATGCTGCCGCCGGTCAAGCCGCCTCCGGGCCAACCTTCTCCGTTCCCTGGATGAGGCTGGCCCGACTTCAGAGCGTGTGACGGACCTGAGGAGTGCGACAGACCTGGCTCTCAGAGCTACAAAAGCCGCCCCCCAGGCCATTGGACGTAATATGGCCTCCCTCACCGTTACGGAGCGTCACTTGTGGTTAACGCTGTCCGATATGTCTGACTCTGACCGCGCCACTTTCCTGGACGCTCCTGTATCAGCGTCGGGTCTCTTCGGTCCCTCGGTGAAGGGCTATGCGGAGCGCTACTCTGAGGTACAGAAGACGTCTCAGGCCATCAGACATTTTCTGCCACGGCATTCCAGTTCCACAGCGGGTCGCGCTAAGAAGCAGCCGCCCGCTCGGAAAACAGCACCCCCACCGCCCCTGCCGCCTGCAGAACAGCATCGCCAGGCTCGGGAGGAACGTCAGTGCTCGTGCTCCACCAGCTGACGCAGACCGCCTCCTGCCGGGGGCCCCAGACCCAAGATCGCGCCGAACGTTGAGCCTCCTAAGTCTTCCTAGCCCCCCTAGGAAGGTGCCGATGGCTAAGTCCCGCTGCGTCAGGACCGCCATCGAAATCGGCACGACCCGCTCTCTCAGGCCCCTCAACAGAGGCGATTCGAAGAGTGTATTCAGCAGCCAACGAGCCGGTTCTTCAACCTGCTCACCTGCACACAAACGCCGTTCTCACGGCGACCCACATAAATCTCAAAAAGAGCATTATGTCTGGTCATATTCCGGCTCAGGCCGAAGGTGTTTTGTATGTAGGAAATGTGCCCACTACCCAGTGCCCACCCCTACACATAAGCACTACCCTCTCTGTGTGTCACACTCATCCAGGGTCGAATACAGTAAAGCTGGCTCATGCCGCTCGACCGTTAAGTGTAGGAAAAGTGCCCACTGCCCAGTGTTCACCCCTACACATAAGCACTACCCGCGCAGTGTCTCACACCACCACGGGGTCCATATCAGTCAATCCGGCTTCAGACGCCCTTCCGTTCGGCCTGTCTTTAGCACCTCATACATTTACAAATGCGTGGACACAGCACTCGAGGAATTGGCGTTGCACAGGGCGCTATTGCTGGACCATCTGAAACAGTTGGGTCTCAGAGTCAACTGGGCCAAAAGCAATCTATCACCCAGCCAGGAAATGTCTTTTCTGGGAATAGAATTGGACTCCAGGTCGATGTTGGCGCACCTTGAGAACACGCGGCAGTAATCCAGCGCCTAGCAGCGACATTCTTAGCGGGGAGGACTCTTCCCCTCAGAGTGTTTCAGAGGATGATGGGTCTTATGGCCTCAGCCTCGGCGGTGCTGCGGCTGGGTCTGCTACACATGCACCCCTTTCAGCTATGGCTGAGGCGGCGTGTTCCGGCACGAGCGTGGACATCAGGCTTGCTGCGTCTCACGGTAAATCAGACTTGCGTGGCAGCACTGAAACAGTTTCCTTCCTGTGCTGAGGAATCACCATGTTCTAGTCAGAACAGACAATGTCAGTGGTGTCTTATATAAACCGCCAGGGCGGCCTCAGATCTCGGAGCCTTTTTGCAAGAGCAAAACACCTCTTTATATGGGCCCAGCACAACTTGTGCTCGCTGAGAGCAGCGCATGTTCCGGGCATCCTGAACGTAGGCCCGGACATGCTGTCGAGGACCAAGCTTCCCCCAGGGGAATGGTCCCTGCATCCCCTGGTGGTACAAAGCATCTGGGACATCTTCAGCAGAGCGGAGGTAGACCTATTCGTGTCACAGGCTAACGCTCATTGCCCGATGTTCTTTTCAAAAGAAAGGGACGTGCTGGCCCTAGACTGGCCCAGACGCCCTCTATATGCATTTCCCCCGGTCGCCTTGTTACCACAGGTAATCAAGCGAATCAGGGAGTGCAAATGCTAAATAATTCTGGTAGCCCCGCTCTGGGAGAATCAAGTTTGGTTCCCAGAGTTGATGGAACTGGGGAGCACAGCTCCATGGCCGATTCCGCTGAGGAGGGACCTGTTGTCCCAGGCCGAGGGCGCAATTTGGCACCTATACCCCGAGCTGTGGGCCCTACATGTGTGGGCGATCAATTATTACCATTTGACCTCCCAGAGGGAGTGATGAACACGATCACACAGGCTAGAGCTCCGTCTACTAGACGGCTCTACGCGTCTAAATGGTCAGTATTCGCTGAATGGTGTTCAGCTCACGAATTAGACCGGCTACACTGTGAGGTAACGGTGGTGCTTTCTTTCCTGCAAGAGCTGTTGGACAGCGGGAGAACCCCATCCACGCTCAAGGTGTATGTGGCGGCTATAGCGGCATTTACAAAACCTGTAAATGGCCAGTCGCTGGGAGAGAATGACCTCATAATCCGTTTTCTCAGGGGTGCTAGGAGGCTGATCCCTCCTCGACCCCCCTCAGTTCCAGTATGGGACCTTTCTACGGTCCTAGAGGCCATGAAACGTCACCCATTTGAACCCTTTCATGTGGTGGAGCTAAAATACCTTTCCTTCAAAACCGCTTTTTTTGCTGGCAATGGCCTCAGTAAAACAGGTGGGCGACCTGCACGCGCTCTCAGTGAGTGCTACGTGTCTGGAATTTGGGCCTAATGACTCTAAGGTCATTCTCAAACCAAGACATGGTTGTTTCCCGAAGGTGCTTGCGACTCCGTTTAGAGCGCAAGTCATTTCCCTGTCAGCCCTCCCTGCACCTGACAGTGAGGATGGGGTTAATTTCCTTTGCCCAGTTAGGGCCTTGAGAATTTATGCAGAGCATTCCGCTGCCTTCAGGCAGACAGAACAGCTTTTCGTTTACTTCGGTGGCCGCGTTAAAGGGCAATATTGATATTGCTTGGGGGGAAAACTGTGGCGGTGGCGTGATGTTTTGGGCAAAAAGGCCCTGTACCGCTTTCCAGAGGGGAGAAGATTAAACAGACTATTGGCAGGATGAGAGGGGTCGGCCGCAATCTTCACAGCTCTGTTAATGGACCTGGAGCTGTACAGGTCCATGATGGGGGGCAGGGGGCAGCCGATGATCCGCTCTGCTGCCCTGACGACTCTTTGTAGCCTGGCCTTTGCGCGGGCTGACGCAGAGGCAAACCAGACCGTGAGGGAGGATGTTAGCACACTCTCAATGATCGCTCTGTAGAATTGTACCATGATGGGGGGACTGAGCAGTAGTCCTTTCAGGCGGCGGAGGAAGAACAGGCACTGCTGGCCTTTCTTCACTAGTTGGGAGATGTTATTGTCCCATTTGAGTGTGTTGGTGATGGTTGTGCCCAGGAACTTAAAGTGCTCTACCACAGTCAAGGATTAATTGTTAATGACCAGAGGAGGATGAGTCGGGGGCTTTTTGCGGAAGTCCACTATCATCTCCACTGTTTTGTTGATATTAAGCTCCAAGTTACTGACTGCACACCAGGACTCCAGGAGACTGACCTCTCTGCGGTAGGCTGACTCGTCGTTGTTGGAGATGAGGCCTATTATGGTGGTGTCGTCCGCATATTTGATGGTTTTGACAGAAGGGTTTCCAGAGGTGCAGTCATTGGAGTACAGTAAGAAGAGCAGGGGGGACAGCACACAACCCTGGGGGGGTTGGTGTTAAAGGCAGAGCTGTAATCCACAAACAGGAGTCTTGTGTATGTGTTCCGATTGTCCAGGTGTTGTAGAATGAAGTGAAGTGCAATGTTGATTGTCTGTTCTCAGTCTGATTATGCTATATTAACTATGTCTACCCAACCTAGTTCGTTAGACTGTTGATATATTGCAATGTCCTATGGGCCTATGCAGTTTCAAGGCTGTTATATTGTCTTAACTGTATATATGTGTAAGCACCTATCTTACCGAGTCGTCCTGCCCCATGTAGCCGCTATGCGTCTATTCCACTTATACATAGCCCCGGGCAATCTGCCCTTGGGAGATTGGTGTTGGAATCTTAGCACGCACAGCGTTTTACATTGGGTTCCCGTAGCGTAAGCTAAACTTACGCAACACGAGAGTACTCTCGTAAGAGAACGACACTCGGTTACTAACGTAACTTCGGTTCTCTATACAGGGAACGAGTGTTGCGCAACCTGCCGTGCTTGTGCTGCGTTATGGTTTTGCTTCCAGTCGACAGAAATCATAGTGCAACCTGAGCGATGGGTATTTATAGGCTTAGGCCACACCCATATTGGCGGGCCATGAAGTAGCGCAGGGAAAGCTTCCCATTGGCGCTGATGTCATGGCAGACGCACTGATAGGTTGCAGCAGTTGCCGCAGAGCAGCCTATGGGCGCGCGAGCTGCCTCGCCTAGGTCTGCTGATGTGGCAAATGCGTTTTAAATTATTAAAAATTAAGGATAATTTTCTGCTTCAGTATTCTCGAGAAAAAGGAGTTTTTCCCGTAGCGTAAGCTAAACTTACGCAACACTCGTTCTCTCTCTAGAGAGAACCAAGGTTACGTTAGTAACCGAGTGTCATTTTTTTTCTTCTAAAAAAAAACAATTAATGCAGCATTATTTTTTTTTTCAGTTCCTGAGAATACTCCAATGCCTGTTTTTTTGCACAGTTTTCACCCTGCAGTAACAATACTTCCGTTACTTATGTTGTCTCAGTCATCACATAAAAATATTGATACTAGAGTTTTTAACTAATTTTATTAATTATTTTACATGGAAATAATAAATAAGCATTGAAGTGAAAAACAAAATCAGACAGACATCTCTCATTCCAGGTTCCATTTGTTAACATTAGTTCCCTTTCAAGGGAACTCGAGCAGCGTCAATTGACGCTGTGGGAACACTCTGTCAGTGGCGTACCGGACACCCCCGCAGCCCCCGCGGTGCGTGGGGGCCCCGCCTCTTTGGAGGGCCCCGCCCAGGCCCTTCTAAAAGGCGTTCACACACCACATAGGATAGAACGTGTTTTTGCTTTGAAAAACTCAAGACGCGGCAAATGAATTTGAGATGAATTTAGAATGCCGTGTCATGCTGGAGAAACGGCACGCAAAGCGTGAAGGTAGTGCAATGATTGAAAAAGTACGTGAAAAACTCTTAATAATGCTAAATAATTTTCTAAAACAGCAATCAGGGAAAATCAATTTTCTCTTACATTTGACTTGTCATTAACACTATAGCCTACAGTGATGCGCGGGTTGATCCGAAATGAGCGGGTGCCTGCGGTCACCCGCGGTTAAGAGTCATCCAAAAATATTTTTAATGATATTAGGGTCGCGGTCGGTCGGGTCGTTTGAAATAAAGATGCCAATTAAACCTTTGTAATTTATATATTACTAGACACTATTTTCAATGAAATACATAGGTCTACACTTTATTGGCTGAATAACTGGCAAGAAGTACGATGACGCACGAGCTCAGTCTGCAGGTAGAGATGGAGGCGGCAAGAGAAAAGGTGAAGACTGGGGAGTGGAAGCTGTGGGAGTGTGGGAGACATTTGCCGAAATAATGAAAGATGATGACCAAAGTGCTGGTTTTGTCATGTTTACTTCTTGCGATGCTATTTACACATTTGATAGCCACAAAACTGGCACGACCAACCAGGCACAGCGCCAGGATTTCAGTTTTGGATAAGCCAGACCAATTGTGGGTGGGCCTTAAATTAAAAACGTTAAATAAAAAAATAAAAAACGTTATCCAATCACTGCTTAACTTAATGAAAAAAATATTGACTAATATAGCTGTTATTATCTGTGTGTGCGTATACATAATATAGATTTTAATAGCTTGATGCTCTTTAAATATTTTGTTGCATTGTTAAAAGTTTCGGTGCATAGGATGGACCTATCCGCGATCGCTCTCCATGGTTTTGACCAAAGAAGAGCGCTTTGGAATCTCCATTACGCATCATACCTGGGCTGCATTTTCCGAAAATATTGTCTATTAGCGCGCTACGAAGACTCTTAAGGTATAGCTTAACTAAAGGTATACTACCACTAATGTATAGGCTATCATTGCTAGGCGTCTTCAGGGCTATCATCATCCACTCGCGAGGCAGAGCTGCTGAGAGGCAGAGGCGCTGTTTTTGGTAAAACATGATTTTGACGACGTTTTGTTTTATTGAAAACTCTTTTTAAAAGATTTTCGTTTTGTATAAATTGTATCTTAATTTTGATCAATTTTTTATCAATCAATTGTCTACTTTTAAACGAAAATATTCAAACCAAAATAAATAGGCTACTCTCTGATTATGTAATCCAAATGAAATGTGCATTTCTCTCTGGCGTTCATGGCGAGTCCGAATTGTCAACTTCATCTTTGCAGCGACACAGAAAACACCAGTTTATTACTAAACAATTAAATGTCTCCTTGCTAATTTAGACACATTCATAATCATTACTTTAACTGGTTCTTTGTGGCAAGCTTTATGCGTGCGGTCATAACGCTTATTATCCATAGGCTATAGCCTATTTAAGTAGGCTAATTAAATTAATATAAAGGGGCGATTTGTCCACGAATGGCTTAAATGAACAACTACTAGTCGACTAGAAAAAAAAAAATTAGTCGGAGGTAGCCCTTATTCCACATATTTTCGAACCAGCAGGCCATTCTGGGTTGAGGGAGCGACCCTGCGGAATGAGTGAGCGGAGCGGAATAGGTTCAGCTCTCCGCTCACGAGCTCGGAACAAACCCGAACCTCACTGTCTGCTGAACTTGCACAGAAACATCAAAATAGACATAGCCAGCTTTTTAAAATTGTTGTTAAAACTAAACATTTAGACTATTTACAAATTATGAGCTTATTGACGATTTTTTATAATTCTTGACAAAATTAGAATAGCCTAGGCTATATTCTTTTTTTTCCCAACGACACAACGAAGAGCATTTACTACTTTTTAAAAATGTGGGTCAGGAAGCGGGTCGGGTACAATATTTTCTTTTTCTTTTTTTTTGCGGTCCGAGTTGTGGGCGGGTTAGTTTAAAACGTCGGTCGGGTGCGGGTTGTTTATACATGATAGGCATAGCATCACTGCTGGTGGGAGGGGCCCCTTCGCCTTCTTTGCGGGGGGCCTCAGAGATGTGCGGTACGCCACTGCACTCTGTGTAATTGCATCGTGAAGCACATGTGAAATCAGTCCAGTGGTTTGAAGAGACAACAAAGGTGGGTGACATCATGTACCAAGAAATGATAAAGCATGCCCAGTAAAACGCTAGCTTCTGTGTCTTCAGTAAGCGCTCTGCAAGAAATCATTTGTCTAATTTGGTATTGTCTGTCTCGGTATCAAGCACATATATAATGGTGAGCAAACAGCAGTTAAGATTCATCCCTACCCACGATACATCACGGGTGGGGATACACATGATCTTTATGTTGTTTGTTTGGGAGTGGAGCATGAACAGTCGAGGGTGCTGGCTGTGTACATTATGAACAGCTTCCATTACGGACGCTCCACTCACGCCTGGTGCTCTTTGAGTAGAGCGCTCGGGCTCGCAGTCCTCAGGCCTCAGGTCCTGCTGCTGCCGAGGCACCGAGGCGAGGTAGGTCATGGGGATAGCAGATGGATCTAACAGAGGGGTTAGAGTTGGACCTGGCCTTATCTCTGCCCTCACCTGCTAGATCCAGTGCCTTATATCAGGGTTTGGAAGCATGCGCACTGGTTTCTTCCACCCTGGCTGAGGCACTGCTGCTGCAACTGTCCAGCTCTGAGGAGTTGGATGTTGTAAGTATCGAGGCAGGAGACCAGCATGAGGAGCTGGTGGAGGTTGTGACTTGCGCTGTTGCCAGCTGGCCAGCTGAGAAGCAGGACGTTCATCCCAAAAGCAAACTGGACGAGCATAGCTTCCTCGTTGGGGCCTACCATTTTTTTTATCTCAGTGTGGAGATTGTGGAAGAAACCGATCTCCTATCGAGTTTATAGTGCACAAACATCCCACTATTCCTCGTTAGTTGGCCATAAAGACCACGGTTATGGGCCAGCTGTCCAGCTGTCTCTCCCCTCAGTCTGCATCATCCCTGACATTGCCCACCAAGCTGGTCAGAAAAACTTTGGCTTTGGTGGGTAAGACAGATCTGAGGACATCCTTATCACCAAGAAAGCCGCGGGGAAGAGGTCTTAATGCCAGTGGCGCTAAACCACTGAGCGTAGTCCACTCCAGTGGGAGTGGTCAACACCTCATAATACGGTGCCCATTTCCCCTAGGTGACCTCAGGGGGCGGTTCTTCCAACCTTGCCACCTCTCGTGCTTCAGGGCGCAGTGGTCTCCGAAGTGGTTGCTCATAAAACATCAGAAGCCAGTCTCGAGAGGCTGGTTCCCTTAGTAGATTTTCTGGCAGCAGGGAAGCTATTGGCGAATATATCTCATTGTGTCCTGCGCACAGTAGAAAAGGGTTACACTATTCAGTTCGGGTCTCGCCCACCCAGGTTTATTGGGGTCCTGCCCACAGTGGTAGGCACCAAGCAGGCTCTGGTCATGGAACAGGAGGTAAAAAGGCTCCATAGAATGTGTACCTCCCCCGGACAGAGAAGCCGGTTTCTACAGCCAGTATTTTATTGTTCCAAAGAAGGATGGGGGGTTGCGTCCAATTTTAGATCTGCATCATCTGAACCAGTCAGTCATGCAGCTCAATTTCAAAATGTTAACTTTGAGACAACGTCTCACTGTCCACTCTGTTTCTCCCTCATGCATCCAACTCCATTGGGATTGGATTCTATGATTCAGACATGGCTGAGGCAACGTCTGTACGCTTTTCCCCCGATCGCTCTGCTCCCGGGAGTTCTGGAGAGAGTTCGCCGGGATAAGGTCCGTCTCACCTTAATCCCCCCGCGATGGCTGGGCAGAGTGTGGTTCTCGGATCTTGTGTCTCTCCTCGACGCCTCTTCTTGGGAGATTCCAATCAGGAGAGACCTTCTGTCCCAGGCAGGGGGCTCAATACTTTGCCCCCACCCAGAACTGTGGAAGCTGAGGGTTTGGCCTCTGAGGGGCTTATTGAGGTTGTTGCTACCATACTTCACTCCATAGCTCCCTCCACGAGATAATTGTATGCCTTGAAGTGGAGAGTGTTCACTTCTTGGTGCAGTGGTCATCAGCTGGACCTATGAAGGTAATATGATGCCATAAAGAATCGCATGCCCAGGGTAAGATTTGTGAAAGTGTACATAAGATTGTAAGCGTAAATAAAATTTGCATGTGCAAGAGAAGATTTGTAAAAGTGTAAATCACCTTTCAAGTGTAAGAAAAAAAACTATTTGCAGCATTTTACTCAGCATTTTACTCACTATTCATAGGTGAAGAGTGTGTCTTTATAGTGGTGGTGATGATGGTGATGATGAGATGCAGGTGTGTGTGTGATTAGAACTCAGGTAAAATATGATGCTGAATTACTCATTTTGTTCTCAGATATTGGGGGGGGGGATAATTTAAAACTATCATTATTGGCAGTTCTGGCCTTTATAGTATTTGTTATTATTAAATATTAGTATAATAAAATATAATAATATTTAATAGCATCTATATCTACATGTATACAGTAAAATATACCTCATTTTATGTAGATTGTACATTTGGGGATTTAGTTTGTAAATATGATTGATGATTTAACTTGTAATTAATTACAAAAACCTGTGGGATTAATAAAAAACCTTATTTTGTGTGCTTTATAGTTTTTACATAAGAACTATTACAATACAAACACAGGGCTTTTTTGAAGTTTTGAAGACAGGCAAGAGTGACATCACCCAACCCCCCGGGGGGCGGGTTGGATGGGTCGCGGGAATGGGGGTGTTTCATTAATAATATTATTAGTGTTTTTGTTGTTGTTATTAATAATTGCTCAAATACCAAATATTTATTCAATTTCTGCATGTGTGTGTGTGTGTAAGAGAGAGAGAGAGAGAGAGAGAGAGAGAGAGAGAGAGAGAGAGAGAGAGAGAGAGAGATATAGAGATTATGACTGGCGTTGTTTATTGTAAGTGTTTGTTGCCTTTTTGGAATTGTTGCCACTGCACTGTCTCTTCCTCTTGTCTCCTCCTCTAATGGGCCTTACCTTTCCGCCTCCTTCTCTGGGCCTGCATCCTCTAACATGGCCTTTTTAGGGGACTCTCCTCTCAGGGCGAATGAGAGGATGCTTAATTGCTTTTTACCTGACATCCTTGAAAGACAGATGCAATGATTAATGCTTCCATGGCCAGGATATAATTAAAATATATCATGATTTTAAAAGTGACCTATAACATCGACTATGCAATACACTTTAATTTATTTAGTGCTAATAAAATTATTAAGCCTATTTGGAGAGAGAGAGATGTTTATAATGTGACAATATATCAGTCATCGTGTGATAACAAAAATATGACTAGGCCTAGACTACTTGTTCTGAGCAGGTGTTGTCAGTGAACAGGCTGTAAAACTGTTGGCTAAGTCACAGACACTCATGAAAAACTGATGCTAATTATCTGGGAAACATTCTCTAACAGCAGTCAAGTTGTCACTGTTTGTGTCAAACAAGTTGAATTTGTTGTAACATTAAAACAGGAGATCATGACTTACTCTGTGCTCAAAGTGATGCTCGGAGCGGTTTCCTCTGTGGGTGAATGAAACTTTTCACGTGAACAATTCCAGGCTATGCTTTTTTTTCATTGGTTGTTGCGTTAAATCTTACCCAGAAACAATAGTGCTATTTTCTGATTGGCTATTGTGTAGCCCCTTTCTTTTTTTTATTGGCTTATAAGTGGCAGGCTGGACTAAGCATTCTTGGGGAGACGCGCTTGATTCCTGCCGGTTCCATAGTGAGAGCCATACTGCCCTACAAAGGCAAAACGCCGTAACATCATGTTTGGTCAAAAATGAGTTAGTGTCATTTTTGTGGTATTTGAGACCTCCTTTATCATGTGAATAAATATCGTGAGTCAATTTGATTGTTTTAGCGAGAAAATAAAAGGCTATGACAACCGTAACTTCCAAAACCATACGAGAAACCACAGCAGAACGCCGTAACAGCTGTTACGGCTCTTTGCCTTTGTTCCAGCACGCTGAAGTTGAGTTAAGGTGTTCTGACTTTGTTTAGCCCGGCATCAAGAGAGATGTTACGGTGCCGCTGTGATGTTACTGTACTCTGGCTTTGTCATACTTTCAAAGTTTGCCACTCTTTAACTGTCACCAAACCACGTAACATACAGACGACACATCTTTGAAATAAAGTGTGGACTGCCGAGTGCTTGTTTGTATTATTACAGAAACAAAGCAAGGTGAACAAGCCATACATAGATGGTATGCAAGCTAATAGGTTGTCATAAATGTTGTTATTTTCGTTCAGGGCGATGGTTCAAATCTGTCAATGTCATATTGACAACCCGGAGCTAGCTAAATTTAATCTGTGTCACGTAAGTTAGCGCTAATGTTGACGCTGACACTCGCCTCACATCAGACGCCGAAAACCAATTAAATACACAGGCATCCTACCTTTCCATGCAATCCGATATAATCCATAATCCATAGCAATGCACGTCATCTGCTGTATCCACAACAATCCATTTGAGCCATATTTCCTTCTTGCAGGTGTTCATGTCAGATCTTACACAAATTCAAATAGCACTAAGCTAGTTATCGCTAACGTACAAAGTAGACTAACCTAAATGGTAAAAGTAATTCCAACTTTTTTTCGGTTGACTCTGTCTATATTATCTCTGAATTAAAAATGCAGTAATCCAAGTCGAGTTCGTTGACTGCATCTTGAGCAGTTTTGTGTCTCTTAACCCTTTAACTGCCACCCCCCACCCCCATCCATAATATTTTTGTTTATAAAAAAAATCAGACTTTTTTTTTTTAAATAAAATTGAATTGGTGTTATTTTTTTAACTCTTGGTATGAAAACAAACTGAGTTTTCTAACAATCTTTCATGGTTTTTCATGTTTATTGCTATTTCAAAATAAAGGCCTAAACATGCCTAATAAATATGAAATATTCTTGTTGCAAATTGATAAATTACTGCTCCTCTGTAATTTATTTTAAAAACATCTGTATTTTTATTATAATTAAATTATCTTTATTGTGAAAATATTTCTTGTATTTATTCATACTGTACTGCAAAGTAACTTATCTGTCATACTGTTTAACTTTTTTAGTGTTGCCGCACTATCCTGATCATTATAGCACTAAATAGGAACAACCAGAGGTCTTCTATATAATTTAAAACACATACCATGATGACTAGACCTTGGTTAAGTCTTCTTATAATGGATGTAAGTATGGGGGACAGCAAGCAAATATTGATTATATGTCAGTTACTGCCTTTTGCCTTTGCACGACTCCTTATTTTTGGCACATGATACAAAGGCAGAATACAGTAACTGCCAAACAAGGGTCAAAGGTCAATTTTGAGCTCAAGATTTTTTGCATACAAACATTTCTTCATTATAGCAACTAGTTGTCAAATTTTGGGAGTCCTACCTATAATACTTTTGTCTGGACAAAACAGAAACTTTAAAGTAATTTTTCTCAGTTTCACACTCTAGCGAGTTAAGGTCTTTTGGCTTTGCAGGGCAGAATAGGCGCCGATACCGTGGGTGCTCCGGGGCTCGAGCACCCACGGAAAATACCGAGCACCCACGTGTGCCGGACTGCCAGTAGGCTACATTCATTTAAAATTAAACATAGCAGTTGGTGCTATGTGAAGCGTCTGTCACACTGTGATTGCTGTCAGTCGCCTGCTCCATATCCTTTCCACCAATCACAGCGTTTCTCGGATGAAAACGCCTCTTTAGTGACCCCGCTCTGTACGCAGAGACACGTTCCTCCTGAAGAATTAACCACAATGGTGAGTCAACAAATCAAATTTATACTGTGTGGACTTGTGTGACAGAGTCCTGCACTGGTTCGGGTACCCGACGGGTGACCCGCAAATTTTACTCAAACGGGTGCAGGTCGGGTCGGACACGGGTCTAAACATGGGTTTAAAACAATCACGTGCAAACGTAAAAATATATGCACATTTTTAGGAACACATGTACAAAAATATGCCTGTATTTCAAGTTAATAAAATAATTTAAAATCCACATCAGTTTATTTGAGCCTTGAGCCCACGCCCTCCCAGGAGTCTCTATACCTACTTTCACTTTTAAAAAGTCATCATAACCGCGCGCGCGATCTTCTTGCAGTCGAGATGGATGCTGAGGAGTTGAAGAAAATAATAGCTAGTGAAAACTGAAGAAAACAATGTTGTGAAAGGCTTAGCTGATCGCGATTACGTGTCAGTTAAACTTTTCATCTCCAATCCTGTCTGTATTTGTGAGAAGTGGCGCTGTCCTGAGTTGAAAGATAGCCTACTTTAAGGCTTTATTATCAAGTAAATAGGTGTGTGTAGTGTTCGTGTCGGCCGCTGTCCATTTCCTAAGGTTCTGAAATGCAAACTTTTTTTTTTTTTTTTTTTTTTTAAAGGGCGTGCTCCCATGAGCACCCACGGAGGAAAACATAAATCGGCGCCTATGGTGAGAGCGGCGTGGCCAGAGACATTTTGGGCGCTGCGGCATATTAAATATATTATAAATATTTTTTCTGCGTGAGAAATACAATGTGTGGCGGGAGTGCGTGACAAAAGACCGAAATGAGTGACTGTCACGCTCAATGCGTGACACTTGAGAGCCCTGCAAACATCTGTTGTCAGAGGTTTAAAGAATGTCATGCACTACCCTCTCTCTCTGCGCATATGCATGAGTGTGGTGGAGCGAGTGAAGCGTGTCTGTGAGAGCGGCTGTGTTTTTTCCAATTTTCAAGGTTAGTTGTATTTTGTTTTTTGAAAATTAGGAGGGTGGGTGGTTTTTTTTTGTTTGTTTTTTTATTTTGTTGTTTTTGCTGGCCATTATGGCCAGCGTGAAGGAGGGAATGGGGTTTGAACAGCTCACCCGGCGGCATGGTGGACAGGTGATTGGGCATGAAAGCATAAGATCGGCATCTAGAATGAATAGTGTGATGGTTCCTTTCTTAGACTCAGTAGAGAAGGTGAACAAGATTATTGAACAAGGAATTGAAGTGAAAAACGCGCACACTCCCGTTTTTCCACTTGTCAATCTAGCAAATAAAATTACTTTGTCAAATGTCCCACCATTTGTTAAGGATGACGTTTTGGTACGTGAGTTGTCACGGTATGGTCAATGTGTTTCGGCATTAAGAAAAATACCGGTAGGATGTAAGTCACTGCATTTGAAACACGTATTTTCATTTAGACGACAAGTGTTTATGGTGCTGAAACAAGGGTGTGAAGAATTGAAGAGTTGCAAGATTTGATGGAAGTTATTGAAACAGATTTCAAAATACCAGTTGTGAAGCATAAAGCAACAAACACTGCAGGTGAACAGAACTCAAAAAGTCATATTTAAAAAAAAACCTAGGGGCAAAAGAAGTGAATTAGACTGATACTTGCAGTGAGATGGAGTATACATCAGAATCTGATAGTGAAAGAGAAATCCCCACTCAGATCATGACAAGTGCAAAGGAGGAGAATTATGATGTAGAACAATTTCAGAGCTTCCTACAAGACACAAAAGAAAAGAGAAATGTGGTTGTTGATGATTTTGCATCTGACCAGTTTTGCCTGAAGTTGAGTAGTAAAGGGCTTCCAAACTTGAGTACTTCACTTGTTTTTCAAATTATTATTTTTTTTCAGTACAGATGTGAGACTTTCATTTATCAGTGATTACCGTCAGATTTCTCCCCTTCTTTCTCTTCTGCCCTTCTCATCTCTTTCATATTTCTCCTCTACGTTTAACTGATCACTGCAGAGAAAACCAAAAGGACATAAATGGCAAGCTAGTGGTTTGTACAATCAGAGCAGAGCCACATCGCCCCCATCTGGCCATAATAGTAAATGTTTTGTCACCTCACAATGGCTCCCCTCATGGCCTGAGGGATTTCTATGTTTAGCTGCAATACTGTGGTGGTTATGAGAGGCCTAATTATGCGTGGCCAACCCCTTACACGGCTGCCCCTCTCATAAAGCCAGCATGAGCACATACTGTCAGAAACAGCTGTGAGGAGCAAGAGACTTGAGAGATAGAGAGAGAGGAAGTGAAAGCTGGGAGCAAGAAAGCCTAAGACACCATGTGATAGCATTACAGGTGAGAAAGTAATAATAGAGAATACTGTCTGAGACAGAGACAAAAATACACCATAATGGGGAGGAGATTTCAGCAAAGTGTATCCTGGTGAGAGGGACAGATAAGAAAAAGTTTATGCTGGTTTGATGCTGGTCTAGCTGGTGTTCAGCAACAAAACTTAGCTGTCGAAGCTAGTAAACCAAAAAAGTGGTTGGTTTTGTTTTAAAGATCCATCATGGACACCAGCATCCAACGCAACATATAGTGCTCTCCAAAAGTTTGAAAATGTTCTAGACAAAGCAGAGTTTTGGGCAAAGTAAGCATTAATGCTTGATTTGTAAAGACACTGCATTAAAGGGATAGTTAGGCCAAAAATGATATTTAACCCATGATTTACTCACCCTCAAGCCGTTCGAGATGCATATGTCAATCATTTTTCAGACGAACACATTTACAGTTATTTTAGAAAATGTCTTAGATCTTATGAAGATCTTAAATCTCCATCTCCCGTGAACGCGCGTCGACCGTTGCCGGAAGCAAGATATTTTCATTTATAAAGTTTTAAATATGTATATTTTTACGACAAAACCGCACGGATTACCCTCATAAGGCCTTCGTTTATCCCCCTGGAGCCGGATGGATTACTTTTGTGAAGGATGCATGCACATTTTGGGACTTGAAGGAGGTGGACCCCATAGCTTCACATTATAACCACTGAAAGATCTAAGACATGTTCTAAAATAACTGAAAATGTGTTCGTCTGAAAAAAGATTGACATATGCATCTCGAACGGCTTCAGGGTGAGTAAATCATGGGTTAAATATCATTTTTGGCCGAACTATCCCTTTAATAAGAGACAGTGTTATTTTAGTATTATTATTAAATTATTAATTTTCATTTTAGTTTAAATTATAATTGTATGTGATTTTATTATTTTTTTTTTTTACTAGTTTGTATATTTCTATTTAGCTTCCATTTATTTTGTATTTGAGTTTTTGTTTTAGTAATTTTATACTTCAACTTCAACCAATTATTTAGAAATGTTGCCTCGGCAACTAACTTAAATAAATGATTTCAAGTTTTTTAATGATTTCAACATTACTTACAGTCAACATAATGTGTTAAAGGGACCCTCAAAATAAAGTACAACCAAACATATGAATATGTATATGATGAAACATCTTAAATCAATCTGCAATTAAAAAAATGGTGTAGGGTTTACGTTGAAACAATGTTTACTAAATTTCACAAATAATTATGAAGAAATGTCAAGTAACACATTGAATTAAACAATACATTTTGAAATAGTGTGTACTCCAATGTACTCCAATAATCTTTCTTTTGTTTACAAATTAGAAAATTTTGTACATTGATGATTTTAAGATGGCTACATAGTCTAAGAAAATCTGGTCGGGCAGGTCTGTTGGTTCATTTTAGAAGGATTTTTGGGCTAAAACAATCTGACCACATAGCTCAACCAGCTAAACACCAATTAGGTGTCCAGCTAAAGAGCTGAAGAGGTTTAATTAAGTTTTTCAGCATGGTAATGCTAGAGTTATGTATAAACCATTTCTAAATGGCAGTAAGTCAGTAAAGCTATAAATGTGTGCTGACCCAGTAATCCTGTATTTATTTTAACCCAGTAATCAGGCATTACAGCTGCCAGAATGGAATGTCTGACTATGACATTTATGTATCACTATTATTATGTATTCAAAAAGGAAAACATTATTGCTGGGTTTTAGTGATAACTGCAATTTACTTTAATGCATTACACCAGGAAATAATATGGTTCCCTTTCAAAGTAAAGCTCAACACTGCGTCTTAGATCAAAGCTATGGGGACGGCATCAGCATGACCAGTGTCTGAAGCATGTGTGCCAGCACAACAATTTCATTGGCTGACAACAATCCATGACGTCACTTCTGTAGCATTCATAAGTATATGAGGGTGCCTGCAATGTATGTCATCAGCATTTTTGTCTTCATTAACCATGTGTTTAAGCAATCATGGATAAGCACTTCAACAAGCGTTTTAGGAAGTGTCTCCCTGTGCAAGGTTTTTGACACCTGAGGAAACACAGGACCAGTGTTTGGGTGAGGAGCACACAAGTTCTCCTTGATGCACCAGTCTCGCCTCTGAGCTTTTTGGCACGTCTGTAGAGACATTAGTCAGGAAGTTTAGAGAGGTGAGTTTCAGGAAGTACATCCTGTGCCAATCTAAACCTTCACCTAAGACCTCTCCTGGTCTATCACAGTCTGAGGAATGGAGGCAGGGCCAGAGGGAGAGCATGCTTTTCCCCCGATGTGGTGGTAGAGCTGAAGCTCCCCTGCGGCCCTCTAGGGGTTGAGTTCTTGGTTATGAGGATGGTGAATAATTAATCTAGATGTGACCCCCGTATCTGCTCCCCCTAGAGGTAGTGGTTGTCACGGTTGGTCAGAAAGTGAAACGAAGATTCAAGTGCGGTAAAGGAAATTTTAATAAACAATAAACAAAAACCAAACTACAACAAAACAAGACAGGAATAACTCGGGTACATCACCAGGGGAAAACAAAGACAACGATCGACACAGACTGCAAACAAGTGGGAACTAATAAAGGGAAACTAATCAAGGGGGAACAGATGGGAGAACTCAAACAATAATCAGATAACAAGTGGGAGGGATCAGACAATGACAAGAGCACATGGCCCAAAATAACAAAACACCCATGTGCAACACAAGACAGGACAGGCATGTGACATTACCCCCTCCCTACGGAGCGGCTACCAGACGCTCCATCAGACCAGGGTGGGGGACGGGAAGGACAGACCAGGGCGGGACGGGAGGGACAGACCAGGGCGGGACGGGAGGGACAGACCAGGGCAAAGACAGTCCAACGGGCGGCCAGGGCGGAGACGACAGTCCAACGGCCGACCAGGGCGGAGACGACAGATCATCGGGTGGCCTGGACAGAGGAGACGACCCCTCGGGCGGCCAGGGCGGAGACAACCCCTCGGGCGGTCTGGGCGGAGACGACCCCTCGGGCGGCCTGGGCGGAGACGACCCCTCGGGCGGCCTGGGCGGCGACGACCCCTCGGGCTGCAAGGGCTGCGACGACCCCTCGGGCGGCCTGGGCGGAGACGACCCCTCGGGCGGCCAGGGCGGAGACGACCCCTCGGGCGGCCTGGGCGGCCTGAGCGGCGACGACCCCTCGGGCTGCAAGGGCTGCGACGACCCCTCGGGCGGTGTAACTGGCACCAACGGCTCAGGCACTGGAACTGGCACCAACGGCTCAGGCACTGGAACTGGCACCAACGGCTCAGGCACTGGAACTGGCACCAACGGCTCAGGCACTGGAACTGGCACCAACGACTCCGGCCTAGGAACAGGCACCAACGGTTCAGGCACTGGAACTGGCACCAACGGCTCCGGCTCTGGAACTGGCACCAACGGCTCCGGCTCTGGAACTGACACCAACGGCTCCGGCTCTGGAACTGGCACCACCGGCTCAGGCAACACCACCGGCCCAGGAACAGACACCACCGGCCCAGGAACAGACACCACCAGCCAAGGAACAGACACCACCGGCCCAGGAACAGGAACAGACTCCAACGGCTCAGGAACAGGCGCAAACACCACCGGCTCAGGAACTGGAACAGACACCACCGGCTCAGGAACTGGAACAGACACTGGCTCCGGCTCAGGAACAGACACTGGCTGCGGCTCAGGAACAGACACTGGCTCTGGCTCCGGCTCAGGAACAGACACTGGCTCTGGCTCCGGCTCAGGAACAGACACTGGCTCCGGCTCCGGCTCAGGAACAGACACTGGCTCCGGCTCCGGCTCAGGAACAGACACTGGCTGCGGCTCAGGAACAAACACTGGCTCCGGCTCAGGAACAGACACTGGCTCTGGCTCCGGCTCAGGAACAGACACTGGCTCTGGCTCCGGCTCAGGAACAGACACTGGCTCTGGCTCCGGCTCAGGAACAGACACTGGCTCTGGCTCCGGCTCAGGAACAGACACTGGCTCTGGCTCCGGCTCCGGCTCAGGAACAGACACTGGCTCTGGCTCCGGCTCAGGAACAGACACTGGCTCTGGCTCCGGCTCAGGCTCGGCAAACGTGACGTGAACAGTCTCTGGCTGGGCAGACGTGACGCGAACATCTCTGGCTGGGCAGACGTGACGTGAACAGTCTCTGGCTGGGCAGACGTGATGTGAACAGTCTCTGGCTGAGCAGACGTGACGTGAACCGTCTCTGGCTGGGCAGGCGTGACGTGAACAGTCTCTGACTGGGCAGACGTGACGTGAACAGTCTCTGGCTGGACAGACGTGACGTGCTTCCTCTTCCTCCTCCGCCTCCGGACCACCGGACTCGAGACCACCGAATCCGGGACCATCGAAACTGGGACCCCCGGAACTGGAACCACCGGACTCGGGACCACCGGAACTGGGACCACCGGAACTGGGATCACCGGCACTGGAACCTTCTTAGCAGGGGGTTTACAGTGACGCTCCAAGGAATTAACTAATTCCTCAAACGTCAGATGTCTCAGGGCTCTCATGACCATAAAGTCGATGGGTTCATCAAGGGCGTAATTAAACAAATCCTTCATAGCCATAACCCCAAGCCCCAGTCCCTCTGCAGCAGCGCAGAACCTCAATGAAAACTCTCGGATGTCAGTCCCCTTCTGACGAAGGGAACTCAACACACAAAATCTCTCGATGCGTTCAAAATGAGGGCAGGAAATAGGAGGCTGGAGTGAATCCTTCCGCTGAATCCTCTTCATGGTCAAACGTTCTGTCACGGTTGGTCAGAAAGTGAAACGAAGATTCAAGTGCGGTAAAGGAAATTTTAATAAACAATAAACAAAAACCAAACTACAACAAAACAAGACAGGAATAACTCGGGTACATCACCAGGGGAAAACAAAGACAACGATTGAAACAGACTGCAAACAATTGGGAACTAATAAAGGGAAACTAATCAAGGGGGAACAGGTGGGAGAACTCAAACAATAATCAGATAACAAGTGGGAGGGATCAGACAATGACAAGAGCACATGGCCCAAAATAACAAAACACCCATGTGCAACACAAGACAGGACAGGCATGTGACAGTGGTAGGCCAAGGTTGCAGTTTAAAGTGTTCTCTCTGGGCCAGTATTCCCTATAGATGTGTCATGCAAGAGAAGTTGACACAGGCTAACGCCTGACCCCATGGAACACAGGAAGGCTGTAAAGGCCGGGAATTTCCTTGTCACATGGCATAGGAGCTTGGGTGATGTCCGAGGGAATATAACCATTTGACAACTATAACTCTTAGGACACGCCCTTAACCTCCTGGGGTCGACAATCGTGCCGGCGCGATAGGCTCGCTTTTTTTCAGTTCAGTTCAAAAGAAATTCATTTTTCTCTGTGGACTTTGATATTACAAGCAAGTTTCATACATCAATCGATTCTGTTAAATGTGTATTATTTTTGTGTATACTCACAATAAAAACAAGGTGTTGTGCTTTTTGCCAAATAAAGAAAAATAAACGTGATGCAAGTTCTGCCTTCTCTCTGTCAGTGAAGACCATTCTGAAACGCGTCCGAAAATGAACTGTAACTCAGCGAATACTCAGTCAAACAGGCATACAGACACACAGGCATGAAGCTTGAATTATCTTCTTTTAAATGAGGTAATTTATATAAAAAACAAATATTCTCATCTTGTGAAATCTGTATTAAAAGAGAGCGATTCCAGTCGAGCTAATTAGAGCTCATTCAAATGTAATGTGACACGCCCACGGAGAGCGCGTGCTATTCAAACGCAAATTACTGAGGCAATCCAAGGAAACCTGTGAACGCCCCCCATATCAGCTCGAGAAAACACAAGTTTAATCATATCATTGTAGCCTACGTGTTTACACCGTCTGGCAGCGCTGTGAGAAATAATAATAATGGAAAATCTACCTCAGAGTGCGGGTATTGCAGGAGAGAGGATCCGAATATGTAGTAAGTTTTTTTTCCTTCTCAAGTTAATCGCGTTTCTGTGAATGAATGAACGGCAGCCGCAGAGATGCGCGCTGTTTATCACAGCTCGCAAAAAGACCGTTTAAATTTAAATTGCGTCTCTGTGTGAATGAATGATGATGTTTTAGCAAACTGTATTGCTATACTGAGTTGAGTAAAAATCAACAGAAATATGTTGAAATAAAATGTAGGCTATTTGTATAAGCAACGTATTGAACTAATTTGAAAATTAACATTTATATGCCCTAATATTTCATAAAAACAACGTTACAGTCAGGCGTTTCTGTTTGTGAATGAATGTTTCGGTTTTAGCAAACTGTATTGCTATACTGAGTAAAAATCGACTGAAATATGTTGAAATAAAATGTATTTGTAATACAAATACATTTTATTTCAACATATTTCAGTCGATATAAGCAACGTATTAAACTGCAAATTAACATTTATATTTCTTATAATAAAAATGAAAGACTTATGTTACAGACATATGAAAGACAACATTTTGTTGATTAATTTTGGATAGATTATACATTTTTACTGTAAAATATCTGCCACCTCAAATAAGCTTTTGTTTGCCAATATTTGCTCATGTTAAATATAGTATGTTTTGTCAAAAATAAAGTTATCAAATAATCAATCAAATCCTTAACTTTGAAATATGTATGATAAAATGTATACTTTAGTTTTTACAAAGAAAGATTACACTTGAATTGTTGTAATTGTAACCTTTTTAATAAAAAAAATATATTTACAAGGTAGATGTAAACAAACTATTAAAAGGTAAATATAAGCCTTTTCTTTAAATAATTTTTATTGTGTTTTATTAGTGACAAATTTGGGGAGAGGATAAATATTCCAAAACTGAAAATACAGTATGAGAATTAACTGCACAATTACTAGACATGTTTTCCTTGGATATTAGCCTATAGGCCAAATATGTGGAAAAATAAAAAAGAATTGAGATGCTTCCAACTGTTGCTCTTGCATTCTTGTGGCTCAGTGACTTACCTGAATGAATGGCTAATTAATGATTGACGCATCAGACTCCGGCTAAGTAAGTTATGTCATGGACTGTCATCGGCTAAGGAAATTGTTGTGTTGATACACGTGCTTCAGACACCGGTCATGCTGATGGCGTCCCCACAAACACAAATGCAGAAATTCTTAAAATGTCAGCAACTGACAGCTGAGAAAACACAGCTAAATGCTCACCTTCATTTGCCCTCTTAGAAAGCAGCTCAGAGGCTCCATCAACAGTAAGTGAGAGCAGGTTCTTTACATGTTTTATTTTACATCCTACAGTAGTGTTAGCATGGCCAGTGAGACATTTATCAAGTTGTTTTTGTCTTTATTGTAACAGTAGGAGCACGTGTTTGTTGTATTTCTCCCTCAACCTACCTTTGCTCTTTGACAACTTCCAACATTGAGCGATCATGGATTATTGTTGTTCTTAGAAAGCTTAGATATTTCTATCTTCTCGCTGACATCAGATGGTTTCTTGCTTGGCTTGGATCAGTTTACCAGTGAAAACAAATAAGCAAACAAAACAGGGGGATGGCACAAGTTAAATACTCATATCATTACGCTAAAGCATTCTCTCTGAAGAGCAATCGATGGTGTCATTTTGTGCTTTTAGAAAACGCAACGCACAGGATAGGGAAAACTTATAGCTGGAGAGATCTTAGCACTGATGGTACTCTCTGCTAAATGGATGGATCATTACTTTGAAGGGAATCAAGGTTGTTTTCACACAAAAATGCAGCTCTTGTGAAAGCTTTTTGTTCAGATAACGAGCTTTTACCAATTAATTGTGGTAAATTGACTTTTTGTTCTCGGTATTCAATTTCATAACACTGATTGATACTGTCATAGATGAACGAAAAATCCAAATAGGTATATGGCCTATATCTTCTTTTTCCTGGAAGCAAATGTTGGCTGATTATTTACTGCACAATATTTGCATATTATATGGTTACATTATGTAATATTTGTCACTATATTGTCTAACTAATACTCATAAGCACAATGCATTTTGGTTCAGTAATCACAAATGTTACTGCGCCTGTGCACACAAGTATAAAACCATGGTCACACACATGCGTTTTAGTCCTGTTATGAGTATTAATCATTGAATTAACCCATATGCTTAAGCAATTATGCATGGTCAGCTGGTGAATTTGGTACAACTACTAACACCTAATGAAGGGAAATACAGTATGTGTTAAGGTATGAAACAAGTCAGATATTTGACTATCAACATACAGTCTTGTGCAGATTGTAGTTTGTTTTGGCCAAGAAAAACTGAAAAATATAAGATACAATGATATTCAACATACACATTTGATAAGCAGTTTTGTAAACTGTTTTGTATAAGAAAAAAAAATTCAGCATGCAAGATAAAACATTTTCATATCTGAAGAATGGAAGGCATGATGTAAGAAATATGCAACTCTTTTTTCGCTCTTGCTTAGTATTTACATTTATTCACTGAATGCCTTTGGTGCCATTTCTTGAGTATTATTCTTATTCTATGCAATCATGATTGAAGTTGTTGCTTACTGACATAATTCTTCATTTTTCAGCAACTTGTTATTTGTCTTCCCTTCATTCTCTGTAATTCATAATTGGATACCTGACAGTCAGTCTCCAGGCTGCCATGTAAGATAAATTGCTAGTTATTTTCATTAATGGAGTAATGGATTTTTGTTGTTTTAAACCAATTTAAGACTGGTTAGAGTTGGGATTTGGTTTGCCTTTACTTGCAGTAAAAACACATAATGCAAAAATATGTAATACAGTTGTGTGTCTCCAA
Organism: Scardinius erythrophthalmus; assembly: GCF_964197995.2. Lineage (NCBI taxonomy): Eukaryota > Metazoa > Chordata > Actinopteri > Cypriniformes > Leuciscidae > Scardinius > Scardinius erythrophthalmus. The sequence goes on from NC_138223.1 coordinate 28,064,313, forward strand.
GTAGGCTTTATGTCGAACGTCACAAGAACAAACAGGAAAATGTCTCAGGTTATGACTGTAACCATTGTTTCCTGAGAAGGGAATGATAACACTGCGTCATAGTAGCGATGCTGTGGGAATGCCTCTGCGTGATTGCGTCTTGAAGCACATGTGAAATCAGTCCAATGGAAGGGTGGGATGTCACTGGCGGGGTGACATAAAGCCCAGGAAACTAGAGTGCCCGGACCAAACAATGTCAGCTTCTGACAGGCCGAAGCAAGTCAATCACAGGCATGCAGGAAGTATGTCCAAGATGCAGCATCTCGTTCCCTTCTCTGGGAACAATGGTTACAGTCGTAACCTGAGATGTGCTGCGTTATAGTAGCGACACTGTGGGAATGATAATACCCACTCCACCGTACTGACAAGTGCCTGTCTAGTGTGAATCCACAAGCACAACTAAGACATAAGCACCTGGGCCTCGACTATCCACTTGCTCGTCACCTGCTTGGTTGTGGGAAAACCTTTCTTGGGTGAACCAAAGCATACAAAAAACTGATCTGACTTTCTCCACAGGGCTGCTCTGTGGACGTAAGTGTCAAGTACTCTAACTGGACACACCAAATTAATCTTTTCCTAGTCCGAGTTTGAAAAGGGAGGAGGACAGAAAGCCTGCCGAACTATGGGCTGTGACACATTAGTAGGCACTTTAGGCACATAACCAGGTCTCGGGTGAAGGATTGCTTTCACCAAACCTGAAACAACTGAAAGGGCCTGGAGGTCTCCTACTCCTACTAAAATAAACACCGTTTTTAGAGTCAGAAACTTAACTGGAACAGTTTCTAAGGGTTCAAAGGGAGCCAAAGAGAGACCTTCCAATACAATGGGCAGATACCAGGCTAGTGTTACCCTTGTGCAGATTGCAGGCCTCAGCCTCAAAGCACCAAGCAGGAAACGTGTCAACAATGGATTCTTCCCCAAAAACTCACCACTTAAATAATAACAATAATAATAATTCATTACATTTTTATATAGTGCTTTTCTCTGCACTTTTCTTACATAGAAGGGGGAATCTGGGCAGGGGGATTCTGATTGGAATCTCCTTAGGGGAGCCGTCGAGGAGGGACATAAGTTCCGAGAACCAAACCAGGCCAAAACGGGGCTACTAGCAACAGACGGGCCTCGTCCCAGCATACACTCTCCAGAGCTCCTTGGAGCAGAGTGATCAGGGGAAAAGCACATAGATGTAGCCTCGGCCACGTCTGCACCATGGCGTGAGGGAGAGCCATAGCGAACAACGTGTCATTTCTTGAGACGCAAATAGGTCCACCTCTGCCTGGCCATACTCCCTCCATATCTGCTCAACCACCTCAGGATGGAGCCTTCATCCCCTGGGCCTCAGCCCCTGTCTCTACAGGATGTCTGCCCCCAGGTTTTGGTGCTCAGGGATGTAGACTGATCTCAGGGAAAGCAGCTTTTCCTGAGCCCACTGGAGGATCTGGTGTGCATCCGCAGACCACTTTAATGATTTATACATGAGACTACTGATTTGTTGTCTGTGCAGACAAGCACGTGATGGCCCCGTAGGTCTGTGAGGAAGTGTTTCAGAGCTAGAAAGACAGCCATCATCTCCATGCAGTTTGCGAGCCACAACAGATGATAGTCCCTCCACAGACCCTGTGCTGAGTGACCACTCATGATCGCTCCCCAGCCTGTGAGAGATGCATCTGTTGTAAGTGTCACGCGACGACAAGGAGCTCACAACACAGGGCCTTGGAACAAGAACCAAGGTTCTTTTCACATCACGAAGTTACGAAGACACCTGCATCTAACCTTGATCATGCGGAACTGGTTGCCCCTCAGGGAAAACCCCTTGATCTTGAGCCACCACTGCAAGGGTCTCATGTACAGCAGGCCAAAAGGTATCTGCCAACAGTCTCTAAAACTGACTGACAGTGAGTGACTGTTCTAGCTTTAGCTTGTTTATGGTTGCAAGGACTGAAACGATATGAGCAGGAGACAGATGTGTCTGCATTGTCATTGAATCCCACACAACGCCCAGAAAAGTGGTCATCTGTGCTGGAGAAACACACTCTTCTTTGCATTCAGCCTCAACCCCAACACTTAAATGGCCGAGGACAACATCTCGATGCCGAACCGCCATCTGCTCTGATTGAGCTAATATAAACCAATCGTCAGTATAATTTAATACGCAAATGGAGTCACATTGGAGCCAGAGCTGCATCCACGCATGAAAGTGCAGGTGATAGAGCTTGGCCGAACGGAAGAACCCGATAATGGTAAGCTTCACCCCCGAAAGCAAACCTCAGGAATCTCCTGTGTTGTGGAAGGATGGATTCATGGAAATATGCGTCCTTGAGGTCTATCATGACAAGCCAGTCCTTGGATCTGATATGAGTCACAATTTGTCTCAATGTCAATATCTTGAACTTTGACTGACCGATTTAGATGGCGCAGATCCAATATTGGACACAACCCCCCCCCCATCCTTCTTTGGAATGAAAAAGTATTGGCTGTAGAACCTGAACTCTCTCTGGTGGGGGAACATGTTCTATGGCCCCTTTTTCCAAGAGAGTTACTACTTCTTGTTCCATTATCTGTAAGTCTGCTTGGCGCCTACTATAGTGGGAAGGACCCTGTTGAATCAAGGCAGCGAGAACCAAATTGGATTCTGTTGCCTCTTTCTACAGTGTGCAGGACCCACTGAGACACATTTGGTAGAAGTTTCCATGCTTCCAGATGGTCTCAGATGGAAGTGATATTTGGAGAGAAATGTAATAATTTGTTACAGGAAAATGCGTCAAAAAAATCAAAGGAATATGGGTGACGCCCGGTGGCTATTTTTGGTACAACGTTTAAAACCTCATTGGAAGTTAAATTTTAGTGATATCAACTTATCATTTGGAACACAACTTGGTTAGATATACAGTATGACTTTGATTGTATAGTAATTTTAGAGTAAAATTGGAGATTAAGGATGGGAGAGGGAGAGGGAGAGGGAGAGAGGAGAGAGTAAGAGGAAAGAGGAGCCAAAGAGAGAGCGCCCCAAAAAAGGGACCCAGAGAAGAAGAGAGCCAGAGCACCAAAGAGATAGAGCAACAGTTTCAATATTCTTTTATCCTTTCCTGACCATGTGACTAAAACCCAAATGTGAGACATTCAAACTGACCAATCAGATAATTACTACTTCCCCTATTGTACTAAAGGTGTGACAATTCATCGACCCCCGAAGTACACACATCTTGGCCTACAGGCCTAGATCACTATCAGCCCATCTGTGCCTTTAGGAACTCGAAAATAGTCCTTGTGGTAGAAAAAGGGGGTGGAAAACAGTAAAGCAAATGTCTTGGTTCATTTCAAATATCTTGGATTATTTTCAATCGTACAACAATAATAATAAAACAAGATGCCCTGTTGAAATATATGTGATATATGGTTTATATAAACTGCAAAGGTAAAACATAAATTAAAATTATTGTGACAGATGTGAAGAGGGAGGAGAATTTATATGTGTGTCAGGCTTCTCGACAAGAAAGACTTCCGTATAGGATTCACCTGCACATCCTCACTCATAGCTCCTCTGGAAGCCTCCTCGCAGTGCAATTAAAGAATTTAAATGTCTTAAAAGATGGCTAACTTTGATCGGTTTCTGGGTCACAGGCTGGAGGACGGAGGAGCGAGGAAACATCAATTTGAGTACTGAGAAGAACCCAAGGAAATGAGGAGGGTTACGAGGGAGAGCAGGTGGGGCAAATTAACCAATAATCAGGTAACGAAGGTCAGGGTTAAGACAATAGACAGCAGAGCACATGGACACACAACCAATGAGAGCTCTCATCGACTGAGTGTTCACACCATGACATGAAACCACGCGACATGCTACACAGAACACAACATAAAAGTACACAGCCAATGATAAACTGGAGCTACGTGCAACACCAAATAAAACAACACACAGACAAAAGAGGTTAGGTATTACCTTCTAGCAAATTAGTAAATGAGTAAAAGGGAACAATACAACCAAATTCTCCCTGTGATAATGATTCGACCCATTCATAAAGAGTTGCAGTTATAGACCATTAAAGAACGCGACACACACGTCTCCCGGACATCCTGCAGAATTCAACAGACTTCAATCAGATCACGACTTCTGAACTCCTGAAGTGTTTCCAGAAAACTATGCCATATGCATCGACATTTAGCCAATGGTCCGTGGGCGTGAGGTCTGAGGCTAGGTCTGCCCAAAGCACAACCTCAATACTTCAAATCATTGCCTATATGAAGCTATCAGCTCCAACAGGTAGAAGAGATTTAAATAGGTTAAATGTGACCCTGGACCACAAAACCAGTCGCATGGGTATTTTTTTTTTTTACATTGAGATTTAAACATCATCGGAAAGCTGAATAAATAAGCTTTCCATTGATGTATGGTTTGTTAGGATAGGACAATATTTGGGTGATATGCAACTATTTGAAGATCTGTAATCTGAGGGTGCCAAAAAATCGAAACATTGAGAAAATCGCCTTTAAAGTTGTCCATTTATGTTCGCGATTGTGCTGCATCCACTCACAAAAATAAGTGTTTTATCTATTTACAGTAGGAAATTTACAAAATATCTTCATGGAACATGATCTTTACTTAATATCCTAATAATTTTTGCCATAAAAGAAAAATTTATAATTTTGACCCAATGCATTGTTGACTATTGCCACAAATATACCCGTGCGACTTGTGACTGGTTTTGTGATCCAGAGTCACAAATGTAATAATTATAATAGAAAAAAATATTATTTAACAGTTATGCAAGACATTTTTGTGTAGTAATAACTATGAAGAAAACAGATAGACTGTAAAACCTATATAAAACCTAACATAACCATCTTAAGTAATTGTACGGACTTCAAGGTAAAGCCCACCCCTCTTCCGGTTTTATCCGAATACAGATACGAATAATTTTGAGATTGTTACAGATACAGATATTGGCTTCGCTGCACACCCCTAGTGATGAGCAATCCAGTCATAAAGATCAATGGGTTGGATGCAGGGAAATACAGCTCACCCATTCTCACATCCTACTTCATCTGGAATGCAGCGCTTCCTTTCATGATGTAATGTGGTGAGCATAACATTTACAATATTTTTCTGCCATATTTTTCCTAATAATCCTTTAGGTGAGTGTATAACATCATCCATACTTTTATAAAACGCTGCTCTCAAAAGTATACATAATATGAAAAAATTTGTGAAATGGCATTTTGATCACATCCTGCCCTGGTGAAAAAAAAAAACAAAAAAAAATGCTAAGTATACTTGCAGCCAGACTAATTATCAGTATACTTCAAGTGTGTTAATGATTAGTTAACTTGAATTTTGTACTAAGTAAGTGAATATTAAATGTATTATTTTGAAACAACTTCAAAGTATATTAAGTGTATTTCAAGATATGCTTAAGATCAATTTTAAGCTATTTCCACTATATTTTAATATATTCAATTGTGCTAAAACGGAACCCCTTCAAGTACATTTAGTGCATTTAAGTGCATTTCTTTACAGTTCATTAAAAATATACTTTCATATGTCTTAAACTACAGTTATAATATATTTGAAGTGTAAGATAATTGTGTGATTCTGACAATTTAATTTAGCTCAAAGGAATTATTAATTAATTTATAGGGAATTCGAAAGAATCACTTATTACAACCGAGCAAATGACTCGTTCGCGGTTCATTTGAACTGGCTGTAATTATCAGCTCTGCAATATATAAATATCCAAACTATAGTGAAACACTATAGTTAGCAAGGTAACTTAGATCAGCAGTTTAAGACATTAAATTCGTAAGCACATAACACAAGTAAAACTTATCTTTAAAAATACAAACAAGACTTTATTGATTATTCTAACACATAAAACTAATATCTAACACAAACACACGCGCGCACACACACACACACACATTCATACGAGTTGCAGCAAGAAAGAGAGTGAGGAAAGAGTGAGTTTTAAGAGTGAGATGATGAAATCCCAAGTTGCTATATACACTTATAAGACATGACCTGGAACGAACCATCAATCATTAATTAACCCTTCTATCATTTTTTAGACAGGTTATTACATTTATATCAATACACCAGTTCAGCTTAAGAGTCTGAGGGCTACTTGCGTATGCGTTCCCTTTTGGGGTTCCCTTTTGGTCAGTGTAAAAGGGGTTTCCCGAGTTCGTTCGTTGGCTGGTCTCCTCGTGCCTGCACTGTAAAAAAATTGCTGTAGTTTTGCAGCTGTTTGCCAGTAACTTACTGTAGATTTAAATTTATGTTATTTACTGGCAACAGTTTGTTCAAAGTTAAATGAACATTAAACATTAACAAGTCTTTGTCTTTAAAGAATAAAATTATAAAATAACAATCTAATGCAAAGCATTCTGGGAACCAGAAATCTTCATCAACCTTTTTCTGTTTTTTTTTCCTTCAGATTTTGGTTCCCAGAATGCTTTGCATGAGGATGTTATTTTAGTTTTATTCTGTAAAGATAAAGACTTGTTAATGTTTAATGTTCATTTAATTTTGAACAAATTGTTGCCAGTAAATAACATCAATTTAAATCTACAGTAAGTTACTGGCAAGTAGCTGCCAGTAATACTGTAATTTCTACAGATTTTTCTAACAGTGTGATGTCTGGGGCGGCCAATCACGTAGTGCTGGCGGGTGAATGAAAGTCTTTGTTGAAGCTGGCTTTGCAGAAGAAACGTGGACCGAAATCTTGCCGCAAAACTTAACTGAGAACTGAGACTCACAACGGAAAAGAAAGGAAACTAAGAAAAGAAAGGAAATTGAGACAAGAGTAGATGATGGCTTGAATGAAGTTGTTTAACCCATGTTCTTCTGATCTTGATTTGGGTTATTTTGTCTCTGCGCGTCTACATGGTTACTTGTCTGGTTTAGATCATCATCTCCTGCTGCATTTTTGTTCTGCACTAAACTTAAACTTTGTTCTGGTGTTAAGATTTTAAACTAAAATGTCTGCCCAGCCTCCTGGATCAGTTCTGACCAATTAGACACTGTCTTTATTTAGGAGGTGGTGTTCTCTTCACTTCTTATCATAAATCAAGCTTATCTGTGCTCTCCTTACTCTCTAAGCTCTAGCAGAGAGGAAAGAGGCCACAGTTTAGACATTATTACTGTTATAAGAATACGGAACATTTCACACAGATTTCACTCAAGCCATCTTTTGAATTAAGAACATACGATCATGCTGACAGGAAGCATGACACACTTTCATTCAAGCATCTAATAGTTATAACAATTACATGGATTATATGGGATCTAAGCATATTAGACACACACACATATATTGTAAAAACAACATAGAATTATGTAGTTGCATGATGTTTGATTATAAGTCCATCGAGAATTGTTCTGGGATGATTTTTATCTATTGTTATAGGTAAAATCTCAGTTCTCTGGTTTGAAGAGATTTCAAAACTCTGGGTCATTCAGAGGTCCTTTAGGAGACTGGGGTCTGTTTTGTGTTTGTGTGGAGTCCAGCAGCTTCTCTGCTGTTATCTTGATCGAGCACTGAGCTGTGCCATCTCTGAGCAAATCATTCTTTTCTAAGCTATCTCACATTGACAAGTTCTTCCTTTAGTTTGGCCATAAAAAGTTCTTAGTTGGGGGTTTTCGTTGGTTAGGTAGACTGGCTGGAGCCTTCTTTTATGGCTCTGGGGTTGGTGATTCGGTGCCAGTGTGTGCTTCTTTTACCAATATATATTTAATAATATATTTTGCATTTCTAATCCAAACAACGTCAAACTTGCCACTGCACTTACTCATGCCCGTAGTGAGACACCTGTCAAGTTTGAAATCCATCGGAGTAACGGTTGGAGAGATATGCCAATAACAGACACACACAGACAGACAGACAGACAGACAGACACACAGACATACAGACGTTTCTGTAATTTATAGATAGATATATTAGAAAGTAATAAAAAAGGCAAGAAGGTTGTTAAGCTTGAACAAATATAAACACTAATCAACACATACTACCATAATTGGCTAGTCATCTCAAGACAAAGTAACTTTATGTTTATAACATGTTTTTTTTTTTTTTTACTTTTCAGTGCTGAAGTTGCTAGAAATCAGTGTCAGCATCATGTTACAGTGGTTAACGTCAGTATTCCACATGTAAGTCATTAGCAAATGCATAGCAGACCTATCCAAATAGGAAAAAAAAACTAAACAGTGAGCTATTTATTTATGCAAACAGCAACTAAAACTTACCAGTAACTTCTGAGGGCAGTATCTTCAACTCTTCGAGTCTGCTTCGACTGTGACTTCAAGAGCTTGGCTCTGATTGGTCAAATTGAATGTAGCTGAACTGAAAAAGACGTGCTGTTACACTTTGTCAAAAATACGACTGGCACAGACAAGTAAGGAATAATTGACGACAGGCCGTTGAATTATTAGAAAAATAATGCACACCCGAGGTGGTAATGCGGTCACGACGCGAAGCGGAGTGTGCATTATTTTTCTACTAATTCAACGGCCTGAAGTCAATTATTCCGCTTATACTACAGTTACCACTCCTCGAAACATTGTTCAGATTATGTATTTCAAGACGTTTGTAAAGTTTTTGTCATTAAAACGCTCTTGTATGTAGGACTAATTTCTTACGCATCTAATCCAATGCCTCCATTGCTAATTCCAAAACGTCATTTTAGAGTTTGTAACGGAGGTTTGAGCCACTGATAGCAGACTAATGCTGGGGACACACGACTAGCTGACACATTCTCTGACTGTTTTCATCGCAGCAGCAGATTTTAAACACCGACTTTGAACACAGACTGAACGCGCTGAACACGCGTTTGGGCATGATCAGTCATACGTATCAAATTACATTCATAACCGGCCTTAAAGTGTGTCCCCAGTTATTAATGCAGTTATTAGAGAGAGAGATGTTGCAATAATGAGACAGAAAAGCATGTGCGTCAATATTATTATTTATTTATTAATTCAATTCCTTTTAATTAATTCGAATTCATTCTTTTTTTTCTATTATTGACAGATGACAGACTAGCCAAATAAATGAAAATTTAAATGAATATATATACTTTTTTATATGTATGTGATCGTATTTATATTTATTTTTATTTACACACACATATATATATATATATATATATATATATATATATATATATATATATATATATATATATATATATATATATATATATATATATATATATATGTGTGTGTGTGTGTGTGTGTGTGTGTGTGTGTGTGTGTATGAAAATGAACACACACACTTTCCTGAAATGTATTGTGCTGTTGTTGTAAACAAGCCATGGTTCATTTGCTCTGCCCTTAGGATTGCAAGTGTCCTGGGACAGGTGAGGGTGTGAGTGGGAAATCCACTGCTAAAACTTGCCCTGGTTTGTCCTCATCGATGAGGTGTTGGGACAGAGGCATTGCACCAACCCCCTGTCCTCATTGCCTCAATCCCTGAGGACACACCAGGGCCGAGTTCAGTAGTGGGTGTCCATGGTGAGGAAGAGCCAGGGGCAGCAGCACCAGTAGCAGCAGTAGGAGCACCAGCAGGAGCACCAGCACTAGCACCCGCACCAGCACGAGCACGAAGACGGCCAGACAGAGGACGAGTTTTTGGACTTGATCAGAGAAGACATGCAACTAGAGAGGGAGGCAGAGGCGAGGAGAGCACAGGAGAGTAGGGAGAGGATGGACAGGCTGTTTTCTCTTGAGAGAACGATTGAAAAATATATTTTTTCTACATATTCTTGTTTAACTTTTTTCACTTTTATTTTTTAAAAGGAAAGAAAGATTATGTACATTATTTTTATGCAACTTTAAATGTGTAAATAAAAGAGAATGAATTGTTCTGGACATTGTTTATTTTTGTAATGACAGTCATAATTTCTACATTAAACAAATTATTCTATACCTTTTTTGTTCAAATAAAATTGGTAAATGAAAATCATTTGTTCTATAGGCTACATTAAAGTACATTTTCCTACAATTAACAACATAAGTTAAACATATCAAAATCAACATAAACATTTAAATTTACAGTACATAAAATAAGAAAAAAAATTATGTAGACTTTTACTGAGCTGAGCAGGGAGACCCTGCCCTGTCAACACACCCATGTGGGGCCCATAAGGGATGGATATGCCATGGTGGTGGTGCTGCTGGACCGAGATGGGCTCCACAATAGAGACCCTGGTAAGGCCTCTCTGCTGGTGGGACATCATCTGGGATGGTCTCCAGAGTGTTTAAGAGCATATTTCCACTATCCACCAAGTTGCCTACCAACAGGTTTGCAGGGCTGATTCAATCGACGGCTTTCTGAAAAAAGTACTTTTAATAACTACTAATACTGCATTGGGGAAAAACTACTAAAACCTTAGTTAAGCAAAATTATCTTGCATACTCTAATGTACTCAAAGTATCAAGAGTAAAACTAAAGTCATGTATTCTGCAGGGGGAAAAAACTCCTTGTCAGGGTTTTTAATGATGGTTTTGCATTTATATTAGGCTACTACTGCATTACAGCGTATATGTTGCATTTTACTTCTGTATATTTTCAAGGTTGTTGCATTATATACTTTTGTGTAGTTTAATGTCTGGGAAAAAAGTACTTCAGTATGTTACTTCACATTTGTACGTGAATACTTAACACATAGTATGCATTTCCAAAAATTAAAGTAACAAAATGTAGGCCAGGGGTGTCCAATCCTGCTCCTGCCGATCGACTGTCCTGCACAGTTCGTCTCCAACCCTAATCAAACACACCTGAAGCAACCAATTAACGTCTTCAGGATCACTTGAAAATTAAAGGCAGGTGTGTTTGATTAGGGTTGGAGATGAACTGTGCAGGACAGTCGATCGGCAGGAGCAGGATTGGGCACCCCAGGGGCCTATACCATGAAGCCGGTTTAGGTGGCTAGCCAGCTATGTTTCAGTTTAGTTACCGCCAACCCTGGGTTTTAGGTACTATGAAAGTAGCTCTGCTTTAATCGGTGTTCGTTGCCATGGTATCTTACGCTGCACGGCTAACCTGCTCCGGGGCAGGTTATGTTCTGGATTCGAGATCTCAGACTGAAGTTTGACCAATCAGCTGAGAGCAAAGAAACATATAGGTGACGTAACTTATTCCCAGTGTCTGTTACAATGACTTCACCTTTTCTTCCAAATCCTGTGGACATCTCAGCGCAAATTGTTAGACGAGCACTTCGTAAAGAAAGAGTTGACAAAATGACAAAATCCCCTTGCCTTTCCTGATAGTTATTTGTATGAAAGATACAGATTTCCGCGGAAGGAATGTCTTATCTTTGCGAACTTCTTGAGCCGCACATAAAGAATTTAACACGTCGAATTCATGCACTTACTGTAACGCAAATGGTATTGCGTTGTGTTTAATTGCAAGTGGTTCATACTTGCACGGTGGGTGACGCATAGAACCTAGGGCAAAACACGGTTTGTCGAACCATTCGCAAGGTGGTCCTTGCTCTGCAGGAGTACATTAATAGTTTCATTAATAGTGTTCCCCGGACATTTATCGACCATGTCCATAAAAGAGGGCTTTTATAAAATTGCCGGTAAGATATATTGATAGGGTGACATCACATGAACACTTTTTTTTTTTTTTTTTTTTCAAAAAGCAAATTTCACAAATGTACTATACATTTTGAATTATTTTAAATCTTTTTTTATTATTATTCCGTTAATCTTATGATAGGATTCCCTAGAGTCATTGCAACATGTATGCAGTCTATTGCTTCAATCTCCACTGCTCTAGGGGAACATGAGGCAGATTATGTTAATAGGAAGTCCTATCACAGTCTTAATGTTCAGGTAGAGATGATGTGAATATGTGAGATGATTATTTTCTGTGAGATGAATCTTTAAATTAATAGTAACATTAACAGATATAACAATGATCTACTCAACATTTCATCTGCAGACGACTTGTGGTCATGAACGTATGATCACAAGTTTGGATGGCAAATGGCCTGGCTCCAGTGCATGACTCACGAATTTTCCCCAAGTCTTTGTTGTGTTAGCGCTTTGAGGAAAGCAAGTTAAACTTGGTACAGTACAAAACACTGTTAATTTGAACTGAGATAGAAAAACCTACACAATAACCCCCTATCATGACCCTCAGACAGGGCCACAGCACCGCTTCAATGTGGCCCTCAGTAAAACCAGAGTGAAGATAAGATGACCTTTGGCATCCTAAAGGCACGTTTCAACTGTGTTCAGCGCTTCAGAGTCACCAGAGCGGACCACCCAGCTGGTGCAGATGTAGATGCAATCACCATACAATATTACACTTAATAAAAGCACATTGAAACTGCATATAGGTCTCAAACTGTTTTATTGGTTTTGTGGGATGGGAGGGAGAAAGAGAGCAAGACAAAGTTGCATTAATAAATATTCATACTAAAGTGTTACTTGGTTAAATAAGTTCACATACTGAGATCAGTTTTATCCAGCTGTTTGATCTCCAATTTATTTTTATTTTATTTTTGGAGCCTCCTCAGCTCAGTCCAGCTCCTTTAGTGTGCAATCTAATTCAAGACTCCTTTAGTGAACAGTCTAGTTCAAGTCTCCTTTAGTGTGCAGTCTAGTTCAAGTCTCCTTTAGTGTGCAGTCTAGTTCAAGTCTCCTTAAGTGAACAGTCTAGTTCAAGTCTCCTTTAGTGTGCAGTCTAGTTCGAGACTCTTTTAGTGTGCAGTCTAGTTCAAGACTCCTTTAGTGTGCAGTCTAGTTCAAGTCTCCTTTAGTGAACAGTCTAGTTCAAGTCTCCTTTAGTGTGCAGTCTAGTTCGAGACTCTTTTAGTGTGCAGTCTAGTTCAAGACTCCTTTAGTGAACAGTCTAGTTCAAGTCTCCTTTAGTGTGCAGTCTAGTTCAAGTCTCCTTTAGTGTGCAGTCTAGTTCAAGTCTCCTTTAGTGAACAGTCTAGTTCAAGTCTCCTTTAGTGTGCAGTCTAGTTCAAGACTCCTTTAGTGTGCAGTCTAGTTCAAGTCTCCTTTAGTGAACAGTCTAGTTCAAGTCTCCTTTAGTGTGCAGTCTAGTTCGAGACTCTTTTAGTGTGCAGTCTAGTTCAAGACTCCTTTAGTGAACAGTCTAGTTCAAGTCTCCTTTAGTGTGCAGTCTAGTTCAAGTCTCCTTTAGTGAACAGTCTAGTTCAAGTCTCCTTTAGTGTGCAGTCTAGTTCGAGACTCTTTTAGTGTGCAGTCTAGTTCAAGACTCCTTTAGTGTGCAGTCTAGTTCAAGTCTCCTTTAGTGTGCAGTCTAGCTCAAGTCTCCTTTAGTGAACAGTCTAGTTCAAGTCTCCTTTAGTGTGCAGTCTAGTTCAAGACTCCTTTAGTGTGCAGTCTAGTTCAAGTCTCCTTTAGTGTGCAGTCTAGTTCAAGTCTCCTTTAGTGAACAGTCTAGTTCAAGTCTCCTTTAGTGTGCAGTCTAGTTCAAGACTCCTTTAGTGTGCAGTCTAGTTCAAGTCTCCTTTAGTGAACAGTCTAGTTCAAGTCTCCTTTAGTGTGCAGTCTAGTTCGAGACTCTTTTAGTGTGCAGTCTAGTTCAAGACTCCTTTAGTGAACAGTCTAGTTCAAGTCTCCTTTAGTGTGCAGTCTAGTTCAAGTCTCCTTTAGTGAACAGTCTAGTTCAAGTCTCCTTTAGTGTGCAGTCTAGTTCGAGACTCTTTTAGTGTGCAGTCTAGTTCAAGACTCCTTTAGTGTGCAGTCTAGTTCAAGTCTCCTTTAGTGTGCAGTCTAGCTCAAGACTCCTTTTGTACAGGGCCCTGACTGAGTCTGTTTCCACCTGAAACATAATTCCACCACAAACATGATCATTACAAGTTTTCTGGAGGCTCATCAAATCACAAAAAGTTCCTTGACTTCCTACAAACACAGGACTGACTGTAATTTATGTCAAGGGTTTTAAATCCTTACACATTTCTTCTGAAGCCCATTGAGGTAGAGGCCTCAGTTTCTGGGGAGGGTTGTGTAAAATCCTACAATAAAAGAGACGTGTAAGGGCCAGAGTCCCTTTTTTAATGCCACACATTCAAATGTTTGCCATAATAAAAAGCCCAGTGCATTCACATCAGCAACTGTCTGTGAACACACAGACAGAGTGTCTTCATTTCCTCCACCCTAATAAATAAAAATAGGCCAATGTAAAGCATAACTGTTGTAAAGAAGGTTATGTTTGGTGTTCTGTCTGCTGCACACTGACCTCTGTGTGCGAGACTGTGTGCATGTGTGTTGGCTTCAACAAGGACACTGTATTTCCCTCTACTGCAGAACATACAGTCAGTCATATTTACAACTTAAAAACGTAGTAATGTATTGCACACGTACCCAGTGTTACTTGCTTAGAGGAGCCAGCACCAGGGTCAGATTGTACAGCACCTGTAATCCCATCCATAATCGGCCGTCCCTTATTGCCTGAACCACCTCCTCCGCCACAGTGTATTCTGGTTTTCTGAATTTAACTCTTTATTTCTGTTTGCTGCAAACAAGTGTTTGTGATAAAATGTTCACAAAAATAATAAAAGGTTGTGGTAAATACTAACCACTTTGAATTATTTTTTTATATTTTGTCTTTATCTGCTGCCAAGAACATTTGGAGTTGGGGTTGCATCTAAAAATCAATGAATATTAATTTTTCTTAGTACATGCACATTTTTATATATTATAAAAATAGGCTATAGGCTATATTACACATATAGGCTACACATACATATATAATTTTACATAAATATAGAACGTATTTGTTTAACTTACACATTAACAATCAGCAATCTTTCTCCAACAGTCTTCTCTTTGGCAGCAGAGACCGTATTGTTTCGAGCTTGAAATACATATTTAAATTCATCGTAATTCTGAATGATTATCTCTTGCTCCTCCGCGGAAAAATATATCGCTCTCGATTTACCCGCGATTGGTTGTTTCGACGTCACTCTTTTATGTGCACGCGCGCGTGGAGTAATCATAGCTTAAGGATCAAAGCCTGAGTTGACAGAAAGTCGATGAGCTGCATCATGGTACCAATAAAGCCTGATAGCATCGGTTTGGTTTTGTCAACTCAAAACCAATCCTGTAACCCTGAGTTTGTTCAGCTACCTTCATGGTACAGGCCCCTGATGTAGGCCTATTGTCACAATATTGACAAATTGTTGCTAACTACAGATGCATCCCATATCAAAGAGCGCATCTGAAGCGCTCTGACTGGTCTAGCCTACGGAGGATTGTTCTTGTCGCCTGGCAACAATGACAGCTGCTGATGACGAGCGGGAGAAATACTGGACTTTATATTCAATTGGGTTTTATATTCAAACAGGGCTAAACTGAAAATACATGACCTGGCAGCGCTGGGGCTGAAACATCCTCACCATGTCCTCCAGTAAAATATAAAACATAAAAATGACAATAGCCAATTCTGGCTCCATAGCTGTTCACTCAATTATATCAAATTAATTATCAGGATGGCAGCTGTCCTCTCGCACCATTGCTTGGCACTAGGAGTGGTGATCGGGAACACCTGGTTGCACAATTAGGAAATCATACGAAGGCTACATGGTGCGTCCTTCGAAGGATGCAGCCTTCACATTGGGACACAGCTTATGTCTCCGTTCCCTCCTTCAGGGAACGAGGGTTACATACGTAACCGAGACGTTTTCTGGTACAAGGGCCTGAAGAGTGCGCATTCTTGTACCATAGAAACGGTTGACTTCCATCTAGTAATTGTAAAACAATAAATAAAAAAAAAAAAAAAAAAAAAAAAATTTACAATCTCTTACAATTTTAATAATGTTAGTAAACCAGCATTTGGAGAATCAAAAACACGAAGCTGGTGTGCACATCCCAAACTCCCAGATTTGGCTCAGGTGCAGGACAACTGAGTGATATAAACAAAAATAAAGAAGTGTGAAGTCCGCACATGCCTGATGAAGACCTGAGGGTCGAAACGTTGCCTTGTTTAATAAAATCCATTTGGAAGCAGTTAATGTCAGTGTGCGGACTTCACACTTCTTTATTTTAGTAAACCAGCATTTGTCATTTAAGTAGTAATTGCCTCTGATAATAAGGATTTCCACACATTAATTCTATGAATTCTAGATAATTCCATTCAAAACGTTAAACTTCCATAGATTATAGATTCAGGGCCCACAACTTAAACGATTTCAAGTATTTAGTTGTTTATTTGTACATAATTTGGGCTTCCAGCTCATAAAACCCACCAAAAGAGGATTTCAAAAAATTAGAAATCACACAGTAATTACACAGTGATACCATGGTCAGTGAACCAGGTGCAAATCCTGCTGGAAAATGAAGTCAGCATCTCCATAAAGCTTGTCTGCTGAAGGAAGCATGAAGTGCTCTGAAAATGTCCTGGTAGACGGCTGCGTTGAGTGGACAGCACAGTGGACCAACACCAGCCGATGACATGGCTCCCCAAACCAACACAGACTGTGGAAACTTCACACTGGACTTCAAGCATCCTGGATTGTGTGCCTCTCCATTCTTCCTCCAGACTCTGGGACCTTGGTTTCCAAATGAGATGCAAAATTTGCTCTCATCAGAAAATAGGACTTTGGTCCACTGTGCTTTATTAAATCAAGAGTCAACGCAGCCGTCTACCCAAAAAAGAAAAATTAAAAAAAAAAAAAGTAATATATATATATATATATAAGAAATACTCTCAGTAGATTCATGAAGAAATAACAATAGCTGTGTCACATTCATAACTATGAATGATCAGAAGTTTATATTTCTCAGCAAATAGCCCATAATGACTGCAGAAATGGATGATCTGAAAACATTAGCTTAGCCTTTCTACTTTTACCATAAAGTGCCAAATCAACCGTTTGGTTGAGCATGTTTTTGACATGGCACCAAGTAACAATTTTGTAAAGTTAGGGCTCTTACTAAATAAATAAAATAAATGCTCACCTTGCAAAATTTCACTAAAAACAGTTCACATGGCAGGAGTAATTTTTTGTTTCTGAAATCCATATTAGAGGAAGTGTTGTGACAAGTGCTGTTGATTGACACTGTGACATCTAGTGGATTTTTTTGGCATAACATACTTCAGCCAGATGGTAGAGATGTCTCAATCAGCTTGAGTTAAGTTAGGTACTCTTCAATAAAATATTGTGACTCAATGTGCTCAACCATTTGGTCGTAAAAACACTTGATATTAATGTTTGAGGCTATATGATTACTGTTTGGGAATTTAAAATGACTTTTTAACTGTGCTGGACATTTTATATCATAGTGTGTGTTAATCTGGCCATTTTAAAATGACTGGTATTTAATAAAAAAGTTAAATTGTTCTTTTGATAATGTTGGAATGTGAAGGGCTGATTAATAGTCTCCAACATGATATTGAAACCCTTAATAAAGAGTATCAAACATCAGCAGAGAGTTTAAAGAAACAACAGATAGACAATTGAGGCTAAAGAACAAACTTTGAGTGAACTTAAAGTAAACGTCAAAAAGATTTAGCAGAATCTCAAGGTCCTCGACGTTCTGTTCGTCCACAAAATCCTACAGAAAAAAAATGCTTGCATTTCAAAAAGATGAAATTCAGAAGAAAGAAAACTTGTTTCCATGTACGAACAATGGAAAATGTTGGCACGCAAGGCTAGAGATCAACTCAAGTCTGATATTACTGAGAGTCAGCTAGCAACTCTTGACACCCTGGAAGAGGAAAAGGAGAAAGTTATGCGTATCTATGTTGAAGTTAGAAATTATGTCACGCCATCTACTGAACTGAGACGTCGTATTGATGCTTGTGAGGCAGTGACAACAGATATAATGAGTTGCTTATGAAAGAATATCAGGCATTGATAAACTGATGTAGAACAAGTAAAATTGCTTAAAGGATTTACTTTAATCTAGCAATGCTCGTTCTATGGCTCCACTATTTCTCAAATTAGCTATAAGTATAGTACTCAGTCAAGTGCATCTTCATGTGTAGCATCAAAACATGCTAAAGCAGCTGCAGAATTGGCAGCAAAGGAAGTGGAGTATAAAATGCTAATGGAGGAAAATAAACAGAAGGAGAAAGTTCAAGACTTGCAAGAAAAACAAGAAAGAGACCTAGATGCTCAAAAACGTGAACTAGAACAGTTACAGGCGGAAAAGGATTTAAAAGTAGCACAGGTAAGGTTCAAGGCCTATAATTGGATAGCAGTGCAGGAAGTTGACAATCCAACAAACCACGTTAACAGAGAACAACATTGCTTGTCTCCAAGCTTTTCTAGCCAACCTGCTAATGATATATCTCCATCTCAAAATTAACTGCCTTTTCTTGTTCAAGCCCTACAAGACAGCATACATTTGAACAGATTGCCATCTCCAGAGCCCTTTGTGTTTAATGGTGATCCCATTCAGTATGTTGAGTGGAAGGCTTCCTTCATGTTATTGATTGATCGAAAGAGTATATCTGCTGCTGACAAACTTTATTTAAAAAGGTATGTGGGTGGATCGGCACGCAAAACCTTGGATGGTACCTTCTACAGGAGTGATGACGAAGCTAATAAGGATGCCTGGATTAAATTAGATCAAAGGTATGGTCAACGTGCTTTTTGCCAGAAGCTTGCAAATTGGCCAAAAATTCAATCAAAGGATGCTATTGACTTAGAGAATTTTCAGATTTTCTTAATGCCTGTCAAAATGCCATACCTCATGTTGCAAGTCTACAAATCTTAAATGACTGTGATGAAAACCAAAAGTTAGTTCAAAAACTACCTGACTGGGCTGCTTCGCATTGGAATCGACAAGTTACACAAACCTTGAGAGACAACAAGAATTTTCCTGACTTCAAGACCTTTGCAGCATTTGTTTCATTAGAAGCAGAGATTGTTTGTAATCCAGTCACGTCATCTTATGCTTTCAGTTTAACATCTGTTAACAGACAAAATTTCAGAGAATCCAAAGGAAATAAGGCTAATGTCCTTAACACTCAGACCAATTTGGGACTTAATAGACCAAAGATCATCAAGAAAAATGTCAAACCTCCCTGTGTGTTTTGTCAAGATCCTAAACACCAGCTCTATGATTGTCCCAAGCTGATGACCAAGACAGAACCAGTAGAACGACGGGCATATATAAAGGAAAATAATCTTTGTTATGGATGTTTGAAAACTGGCCATAGTGCAAGACACTTGTCGTCATCATCTTTCCTGTAATTCATGTAAAGGGAAACATCCTACTTGCCTTCATGACATGCTTGCAATCCATTTAGGGTCAGTTGTTCTGTTACAAAATGAAGATCCAAAGATGAAGATGAGACAACAGGTTCCAATACAAAGGAATTTTAATAATAAAATAAAATCAAGTAAATTGCCCTAAGGTAACAGTGTATGTCAAACACATATAACAACTGAAAGCTAACAAGGATGAACTTAAATACACAGAGATAATGAACAAAATTATATGCAGCTGTGACATTTATCTGTGTCCATAGAAACTAATGATTGGCGGGAAACTAAGACAGGAGAACATGTGACTGAAAAAAACAAACTAAAAGTCCATGAAAATGAAAACTAAACTGACAGTTTGTGACAGCTCAGTTATTGCAAACTATTCTAACTATTTGTAGATTTGAAATAAAGACTGAAAGACTTGTCGAAAGCTTAGTGTGGTGGCATTGAAGTGATGTAACTGTGGTGTAGTTCATTTAACTTTAACTTCTGGAGATCAAAATTCTAAATTTATTAAACTTCAGTTTATTTGTGAATATTTTGTTGACAATAGTTTATCTGAAGGAGAAACCTGACAGTAAAAAAAATACTTTTATACTAATTCCCACCTTTGCACTCATGACACATTTCAGAGCACAACAACGTCGAATCGAGCTTGCATAGCACGATTAGCCAAAATTTTGAATAAAAAAATATATTTTATTACAGATATTTTTTTATTTTTTTTATTACATAATAATTAGCAGATTTGTGTCTGAAATATCAAATGAAACAGTATTCAGATTATTTTAAACAAATCAGAAGACTACCTGTTTCATGTTCAACTTCCATTTCCTTTTCCGGTAACATATATCTCTGTGAATCAAGCTCTTTTCTTCCCTTATTTGCCACGCAAGTCCATAAACTGTTGTCCATTTTTATTTGTAGCTCATGCTTGTTAATGTAACGGTCTAATTATGTTTTATATATATATATATATATATATATATATATATATATATATATATATATATATATATTCTGCGTCTTAATTTGAATGTCGTTGTGTTATTTATCCTTATTTTTTTCCAGTGTGTTTCCTTATTGGATTTATTAAAGACTGTTTGTGTTATTGCTCATCTTCATGCAATCATTACCACTACCCATTCGTGACAGGTTATGTTAGAGAGATGTGTACCATGTAACTATCTAACTATGTAACTAAGAGCCTCAATGTTTTTTCATAATGTTGCGAGAAAGCTACCGCTTATCTGTAGGGCTGAAAAGTTATGGAGCATGAAGTCCTCTGTTTGAAATTGATAAAGCCTGGAGAACTGCGTTTCCCATCAGGTCACAATGCTTATCGGCACTACCAGCCTGGAGTGATGGCCTGCAATTCTGCGTTCTGAGGACCAACACCAAGCCAGTCATGGGGGAGATTCTCTTTGGAGACTGTTGATGTGGCTGAACTGGAGGCTTTTCTTTATTAAATTGAATAATCCTGCTGGTGTTTGGGAAGTTTTCAAAGGAGTTTACTGCCTAAGGGGGAAAACATGTTGAACTGTTGTTTCTGTTGAGTAATAACTGACATTGAAAGATGGTTGAAGTTTGGGGAGGGGATTGATCCTGGTAATGATTAAATGAGAGTGTCCACGATAAAAAAAATGGAAAAATATTTATCATTACTTTAAAGGTTGTATCAGCGATTTCAGGCCCAAACATAAATGATCACATTCATCTAATCTTTCCTAACGATCCGCTAGCTGCCCGCCCCATAAGCATGCTGTCAAAAAAACGCGTCTCTCTAGGCAGCCTAGGCTCTTAGATCTGCACACAAAAACAACTGCGCTCACCAACACTCAAAACCAAAACAAATAGTGTTCCAACCAATCACCGACAGGGGCGGGTGTTGTGAGGTTTTCGCGTGCAGCCGTCATAGGCAGCCGTCCTCAAAATCTTTGATGATTAACTGTATTTTTTTTTCTTGTGGCCAATCATGTACAGTGTGTACAGTATACTCTTCCAGTATGTACAGTACATTGTTATTGTGGTAAAAAAACAAAAAAAAAACAGACCAATATTCATTATTAACAAAATAAGCCCCTCAAGAAGGCAGGAAGAAAACTGCTGGGACAAAATTCGAAATCTGTTTTTGCTTGGACAAAAACAGTCAGTTTCAAATATCTTATGCTTCACAGTTGCTGAAAAGAACCCACGATTTTTGTTCTCTCTCTCTGTCTGACAATCTGTCTTTAACCAGTCAAACACTTTACTTGACATGCTGTTTCACCATTAGTGTCCATCACACCCCTTACTGCAGTCTGTGTCTGCAAGAAAGTAAGGTTTATGTGTGTGCACATGTGAATGAGACTGCGTAAGCAGAAGGCCCAAAGGGCAAACTGCTGTAACGTTCTGATAATTGAGTTTCTCCCAGCAGTGAGACAGTCAAACCAGGGCTGAATCCAGTTGTCCTGTTCTTATCAGTAGTGTAATACAAGGAGCAGAAGTGCCTTCCCACACACAGGCAGTATGAATTAGAGCGAACGAAACAGGGAGAGAGAGAAGGACACACACAGTAAAGTAAAGTGAGGCTTTCATATAGAGGTGTTCAATGGGAGGGAAAAATGGCAACTTTCATGCAGACAATAAAATGGTCAATGCTATCTCCTCAGAATGGGCAGCACTGCCTTGCACTTTATGTCTTTAGTGTGTTTCTAACAACGGCCTCTGTCCCTGATTGCCTCCACTCCATCAACAACAGAGGGAAACAATCTGTACACTCATAAATCCTGCTCACTATCAGTGATGAAAGGGGGGTTATTTCGAATCATGCCTGCTAGAGATGTCTTTAATTTCTCCCTCTCTCCCTCTCTCCCTCCCTCTCTCTCTCTCTCTCTCTCTCTCTCAGAGCGGTGCTCCCTCTCTCTCTGATAGGTCTCTTGGTATTCCTAGCGTTGGCTGACAGAGTGAGCGCCTATAAAACATACAGAATGCCATCTGTGACTTTTCCCTTTGGGCATGACTTCTAATCAACAGCAGTCACAGAGCTTTGTTCATTTATTTTGTTTTGTTGATGCACACAGCATCACAACATCCAAGCCCTTCACTTCAATTCACCACTGATAATTGGATTGCTCGAACAGTACATTTTTGCAGATTTATAAATATTTTATTCTGTGATTCACAATATGGAGTGTACTGAGCATTTATCGGTGTGACATTTCTGGTTGTCATCAAAAATGAGTATGCATTCAGTATTAACATTAGCATTATTGAGCATCTCAAAGGTAGTTGGAAGGTTGGCGCATCTCTGCTAATGCTTTTTTTATTAATTACCTGAGCCATAAATTATATGTCACTAATTACTGTGGTGTCACAGAAAAATTGTGAAAAGTTAATCCTTACACAGCAATTTCCCAATCGTTATGATATACCCTTGTGAAAAAGAAGTGTAGCATACTTATGGAAATAACATACTTTAAATGATACTTAAGTGCAAACGAATTGCATGTTAATTGCAATTTAGTGAACATATGTATAGTTTAAATTTATATTAAATGCAATTAGTTGAAATTAAGAGTGCTTTTTCTACCAACTTTAGTAGGATAAGTATAAGTATTAACATTTTTATTTGTAATTTCATAATTACTTTTTATTTTATTTTATTTGAAATATGGTTAAAGTGGACTGCTGAATGTACTGACAAGCACGTATGGTAAACTAAATTGTAATGTAATTTTAAACTTGAATATTATGTATTCAAACATGTTTATATTTATATTTTTGTAATAATAAAGTTACAATTTGGTATATTATAATATAATATAATAATTTATTATATTGTAATGTAATATTCAATAACAAAAAATGTATGTGATTTCGAATAACTACATTTATTGTAAGTACAGTACTTTACATGTATGTTATATACCATCAAAATAAGTGTATTTTTAAAGCACAACAAAGGAATAAAATGGAAATAATTAAAATGTACTTCAAAATACAACTTTTTATTTGTCATTATTATAAAGTGCACTTTTTAAAAAATGTGTTAACATATTTAAGTACACTTAAGTGGCCTTTTATTTCATTGTATTCTGCATGTACTGTACAGCTTTTTAAAAGTATATTTTTAAGATTTAAAGTACACTACAAGTGCACATTCAATACGATTGAGTACAAAGTTTTTTGACAAGGGTATGTCTGTGCTCCTGGTACATTATTAAAAACATATATAAAAATTAAAAATGGAAAAATGGATAAGCTTGATTGTAGCTGTCACAATCTGTGTGTTTTAGTGTTTTCATGGACTTTTAGGTTGTTTCTCTTCAGTCACGTTTCCCTTTGTTCTATTTCCCATCACTAATCTGTTACCATGGACATTCATGAACTGTTTATCACACCTGTGTGTATTCTGTTCATCATTAGCCTGTCTCTTGAGGTCTCATTCATTGTCCGGTAATCGTTTTCTCTTGCATGTCCGTGCGATCTCAGATTATCCTTTTTGACTTTTTTATTAAAGTGAACTTTGATTTATTATCTACCTTTATCATCCTTGGACCTAATATGTTACAGTAGCATGTGTGACAATTAATTGTGTATGGACTCGGATAATTTGTGCTCTCAGCACAGGTACAATAGATGGCTGTTATGGCAAAGAGTACAGAATTACCATTTTTATTTGATATGTTTCTTTATACATGGCTGCAATTTATATACATCCTTTTTTCCTCCAGCATGTTTATTGGTGATTTTAACCAACATAATGGTGTAGTTATGACACTTACCAGCATGGGCTAAGTGCCTTGCATGCTAACCAGCCATGCCCTGTATTTTTCAGACTGAACATCAGATTTTGCGCTTTTGATTTTCACTTTGCAGTTTATCTAATTAAACATATATGTCTTTCCTTTTCAGCAGATTTAATTTTTTCTTTCTTTCTCTCCTTAGAAACCATCTTACTGCAGTAACCAAAACACAAGCTAGGGGGCAATAGTAACCACCGAACAGATGGTTGGGAGAAGAGACATGTCAACACAGGGATATGAAGACACATTTCCACCCTTCTCATATAGAAGCCCCTAAATGAGAAATTACACACTCAGTGATTTGAGTGATGAGTAACTTAAGCAGATGGCTGAAGAATCCAGGATTTATGTGTAGACTGAGGAGTTTGCATGTGGATTTATCACAGTGAAATTCATGGGATTGGTGCCGAAAATAAGCTTTTTGCTGTTGTTGCATGTTGCTGTAGAGTATAGTTTCAGATTTAGTTGACTTTGATTCTAAAAACTGTGTAATATCATTTTAACATATGAATGAATGAAACAGTAATCAATTAATCAATCAGTGAGCAGACATCTTTTAAACATGTATGACTCCTGATGTGCTGCCTGCTACTTCCGTCCTTGATTTATTAAGGACATTAAACACATAGACTACTCAGAGGTTACTCCATAAAAAGCAAGAAAAGTCTCTGTATCACCTGTTCCTGCAGATGGGATCCAGCTGCTGTGGAGTTGGAGAATGAAGTCTGGCTGAGTATCTCTCCATTGGGATGACAGCCGTGGGATTTTTCATTATGGATGGTGATATGTGTATAACAAATATTTATGTCAGAAAACTGAATTTTCTAATGATGGATGAGAGTTTACTTCAAAATTGTGCATTTAGAAATAAGGGTAAACTAATGTAATGACATTTTTCCTTCACTCATCTCACTCTTCCCACTGGAGTAGGAGCAGCTGGTCATCTTCAACAAATGTTGCCCTGCTATAAATGGCAACCCAGACAGCTGAATTATGGGCCTAACCCACTTCTTTTTCAGCAATATAGTCTTTTTATAAGACTGGCAATCATCGCCTTTTAGAGACTATGGTTCACAAACAGGAAGAGCCAACAGGGTATTTTGCTCTGCTTGTCCATTACGCTGATTAATGTTTTGTGTATGAACTAACTGTGTATTTTGCAGAACACTGTAAAATGCAGTTGATTTATTCAAATGGCTTTGCATACACTTATTTGTCTTCATATCTTAACTGTATTGTGCATTTAATTTTGTGTGGTATGTGATTACATAAAAATGAAATAATTGTGGTGTAGTTCTAGTGAGTCATGTTCATTTGAATGTACTGGATTCAGCCTTCTTTTCACATTCAGTTTACTGTTTCATTGAATGCGTCACATGATAAAGATGTAAAATTTACATTCTTCAACATTTCTTTAGTGAGTGATGTAAGCAGATGTGAAACACCACAAGTAGCACTCAACTTTTTTTTACTTCAAGTCCCTCCATTGTCTGTATACATCTGAAGGCTCTTTAGAATTTTGTTTTTCAAACGTATATTAATATGGGCTCCTAGTTTCTGTAAATAAAAGTTAAATTAATTACATTTTTGATTTGCAAAAGGAGATTTCGCTCTTTTCAATCAATGAATTTACATGATTCTTCTAGTTGTTCGTGATTTACTGGAAAAGGATATAAATGAGCAATATCACATGAGTTGCCGTGCGATATGGCTGTATATCATCATGCGTTTATACAACAGTTCGACGGCACAAGTGCGTACAGTAAATAAGAAACAACAAAGGAGTGTCTTTAAAAATGCTCTTTTGTGCAGAATACATCCTTCTTCCACGTATACAAATCACAAGTTGACAGTTTAACAGTTGTGACCAACACCGTTATTAATTCTAAAATGTCACTTTAATGTAATGAAGAAACACAGAGTTTTATTGAAGCTTATTGTATTATGTAGAGTATTCTGAGAGAGAGATCAACTAAGAGAGTGCATTACCTTCATCTAGCTGATATTCTTCTAGTCAATCTTATATTCATAATCACAAAATCAGTTTGATTGTCCTCTGAGGGGATTTCCAGTGCTTAATTTGTAAATAAATAATTGCCGGATCAAAAACAGCAATTAAAAGGCACTGTGACCGACACTGACCATACAACTTAAGTTTTCCTGGAACATAAAATGACCTTATAAACAGTGATATCACGAGCATCATTCACAAGTTTCTGCACAGCCCTAGCTACAGCCTAGTGTGTTATTCCGTCACATATATATATCTACGTTGAGACCAAGAATCATTCAGTTGATCAGTGATATTCTCTCACGGACGCCGTCATTGCCTTTTGATCTGACTGATCTAATTCCCGTTAATCGTGTCTCCTGCTATCCTGATTATTATTAGCAGTTCCATCTTCGGGATGGAGATAACAGAAAAACTACCAGCTTTACTCGTGGATATGGAAAATGAAAATATGCTTGACTGTCTTTTAGACATTTTGGCGATATGAACTTAGTTATATTAGAATAATTCACCAGGGATATACACTCTCTCCAAACTTGATCCTACTCTCCAAACGCTATGCTTTACTTAATGCAAAACAATAAGCAGTAAGCACCAATCAATGATACTGATTTTGAACATAAGAAAGCTGATCAAAAATATATTTGCTGAGGGCCGATGGCAAAACAACCTCCAAATACCTTTGCATTAACCCGGGCTCACTCTGTCTCCCGATGCGTGCACCCTGGTGCGAAGCGAGCATTTTCAGTTAATTCCTACGGAAGCTGAGCTTTACGCTCATGCACGAGAACTGAACTGAACTTAAAACGCTCACTTCAAGCCAGTGTGCACACACCGTCACCATGTAATGCACTTGTTTATGCCGGATCGTTTAAAAACAATGCTGGAACGCAAAAGTCCAAATTCTGACATCTCCCGGAATAGGATCCGGCTCAAATTTATTAAAATCCATTTTGTAGTTGTTTATCGTCCCCCAGGTCAGCTTGGCAGTTTCTTGGAGGAGCTTGATGTGCTACTCTCATCCTTCCCTGAGAATGGTACTCCTCTCATAGTTCTTGGAGACTTCAACATCCACCTAGAAAACCATCAGGCTGCTGATTTCCACACTCTGCTTGCCTCATTCGACCTCAAACAAGTATCTACTGCGGCTACTCACAAATCAGGTAACCAATTGGACATTATTTACACACGCTACAGCTCCACTGACCATACACTGGTCACTCCACTGCACACCTCAGATCACTTCCTCACTCTCAACCTCAACCTGCCTCAGAAGACAACCGACGCTCACTCTCACCCTCTCGCCTATCCTCTTTGGTCTCATCCACACTTCCTCCACCTGATCAGCTCTCAACACTAGATACTAACAGTGCAACTGATCTTCTTTTCTCCACTTTAACATCCTGCTTTGACAACTTCTGCCCCCTTTCCTCCAGGCCAGCCCACGGCACCCCCTCTGCCCCCTGGCTATCTGATGTTCTCCGTGAACATCGTTCTAAACACAGGGGTGCAGAGAGGAAGTGGCGCAAATCAAAAGATCCTACTGATCTTGGTCTTTATCAGTCCCTCCTCTTTTCCTCCTCTGCTAATATCTCTAAAATGACTTACGGTCACAACAAAATTAACAATTCTTCTGACTCTCGCATGCTTTTCAAAACCTTCTCATCTCTTCTCAACCCTCCTCAATCAACCTTAACAGCTGACGATTTTGCCACATTCTTCATAAATAAAACAAAAACCATCAGTGGCCAATTTACCAATCCACAAACTGACACACATTTTACCAGCTAACACACACATTCTACCCTCCTTCTCTCTGCTTTCAGAGGCAGAAGTCTCCAAACTCCTCCTTTCCAATCGCCCTACTACCTGTCCGCTTGATCCTATTCCCACAAATCTACTTCAAGCCATTTCTTTCTCAGTTGTACCCGCACTCACGCACATCATCAACACCTCTCTTCACACTGGTACCTTTCCCACAGCATTTAAGCAGGCTCGGGTAACCCCATTACTTAAGAAACCCAGTCTAAATCCAACACATCTGGAAAATTACAGACCGGTATCCCTTCTTCCATTCATCACAAAACACTTGAACAAGTTATTTTCAACCAGATCTCTTCCTTTCTTACACAGAACAACCTCCTGGACAACACTGGTTTCCAAAGCGGACATTCAACTGAGACTGCTCTGCTCTCAGTAATTGAAGCTCTGAGACTGGCAAGAGCAGCCTCCAAATCCTCAGTTCTCATCCTGCTGTATCTGTCTGCTGCCTTTGACACAGTCAACCACCAGATCCTCCTGTCAATCCTAAAGATGAAGGGCATCTCGGGAACCACACTCCAATGGTTCAAGTCTTACCTCTCAGGGTAGGTCCTTTAGGGTGTTTTGGAGGGGTGAGGTGTCTAAGACCCAACATCTAGTTACTGGAGTGCCTCAGGGCTCAGTGATTGGACCACTTCTCTTCTCCATCTACATGACATCACTAGGATCTGTGATTCAGAAACATGGCTTTTCCTATCACTGATATGCTGATGACACACAACTCTACCACTCATTCCAGCCTGATGATCCGACGGTAGCTGCTCGCATCTCAGCCTGCCTGACAGACATTTCTGGCTGGATGAAGGACCACCACCT
The DNA here is from genome assembly GCF_964197995.2 of Scardinius erythrophthalmus. Classification (NCBI taxonomy): domain Eukaryota; kingdom Metazoa; phylum Chordata; class Actinopteri; order Cypriniformes; family Leuciscidae; genus Scardinius; species Scardinius erythrophthalmus. The sequence continues at coordinate 28,092,984 of NC_138223.1, forward strand.
TCAACTAAACCTTGCGAAGACAGAGCTGCCTGTGGTTGAGGACCCAACACCTCATCACAAGTTCACTATTCAGCTAGGCTCGTCATTCATAACTCCATCAAGGTCAGCCAGGAACCTTGGAGTTGTAATTAATGATCAATTGAACTTCACAGACCACATTGCTAGAACTGCCCAGTCCTGCAGATTTGCCTTGTACAACAATAGGAGGATCAGGCCCTTCCTATCAGAGACTGCTACACAACTCCTTGTCCAAGCGCTTGTTCTATCCAGACTGGACTATTGTAATGCTCTCCTGGCTGGTCTTCCAGCATGCACTGTCAAACCTCTGCAACTGATCCAAAATGCTGCAGCTAGAGTGGTCTTTAACGAGCCGAAAAGGGCACACGTCACTCCTCTCCTCACAAAATTGCGCTGGTTGCCAGTTGCCGATCGCATTAAATTGAATTCACTGACGTTTGCCTACAGAACAACCACTGGCTCTGTTCCCTTTTACTGGTGTAATGATCTGCCTAACTCATCCAGAGTCCGTTGCCATTTTCAAGAAACAGCTGAAGACGCATCTTTTTCGGCAGCACTTGATCCTGTAATACTAACACTTACTCTTCTATTCTATTTATTTAATAAAAATAAAAAAATAAAAAAAATTACATGTACTGTGTTAGATTAAACTTATTAAAATAAACACTTGCAAATTGTTGTCCTACTGTTAGTTTAACTGTTTCTATTGTTCTCATTTGTAAGTCGCTTTGCATAATTAAGCACTTGGGATTTCCCATGACAGCACTAGTCAGTGCATTTGTAAGTTGTGTCTTAAGGAGTTGTTTAAAGCAAAAACAACATCCCCGTTTCCTTGTTTAAGTCCATTTCAATATAAAAATATTTGCTACTGACTCATTTATAAAAAGACAGTCTTTGCTGCCATCTGATGGTGTAACAATAGCTAACTTCCAATGAAGTCGAAGTCGTTGTGGCTTGGGAGTGGCCTCATAGGGCAGTGAAGCAAGTGCATTCTGGGAGTTGTTGTCTTTCATCCACATGAGCCAAAAATAAATTGTCTGGCTATTCTCAGTCTAGAAGGCACCAACTTCTAAAATAATTTCACATTTCTACTACATAAATGACCCAATTTAAATACACATTCATCTTTCCAGCGGTGAAATATCCCTTTAAGTATGTGTGACGCTCATGGTGTTTAAAGCGTCTGCCGTCCCACTCACTATGTGAGGACGTGAACACATGAACATATCCAGAGCTGCTCTGAGAGAACTAAATGAGCATTTCATAATTTTATTCAAAAGAATCATTGTCAAATACACTCTGACTGAAACTTTTGAAATTGAAAGTAGCCAAATTAAAGTTATAACTACAACAATAATAATAAAGTTTATTTAAACATTATTTAAGAAATAATATAGTTTTTTTTGTCTGAGTTTTAATTTAGTAAATCTATGTTGTGCAGAGTCTGCAGACAAAAAAAAGTTGTTACATTTCATCTGATTGCATTTTCAATAATATATTTGTATTAAATCATATAATCAAGACAAATTATATCAGACAACTCAGAATTTCTAAGGAAATAACATACATTTCATAAGACTCTATTACCTTATAATTATCTTAAATAATAATTAATAAATTAAGAATAAAAATTTGTTAAGATTTTATTAATTCAATTGATTAGACATGTTTGTTCAAATGGGAGATGTGCAGCTTTATTTTTCCTTTCTTATTTTTTTCAAAAGGTAGACTCATACTTCCATAAAAAGTTTTTTTTTTTTTCATTAAAAGATTTTCGCCTGAGTATTTCGTCGTGTATTTCTGTTAATATTTGTGGAGAAACATTACACTGTTTTAATTCAGAATCCTAACTATACATTGTAATTGTCCTGAAAATTATACTAAAGCAAAATCCTGAGTAGTTATTGTCTGATAAAACATTAAAAACTGTCTGTGGAGGTTGAGTCGTGCTAATGTCTCACGCAGCTAATGAAAACTCATAAGCCACGTGTTCACACAAACCATGACAACATGAAAGCACACAGCTAGTGTAAAACACAAGCTGTGTACTACACAGCACAAGACAAAACATGACATGAAAGCACGCGGCCGATGTAAACACGAACTGCGTGCTACACACGGCACAACACACGCAGACGGAAGTGCGTACGGCTCGAGCAAACTCGAAACCGCACGGTCACGGGACAAGACAGAAGACAAACACGCGGAGCATGGATGTTCCGAATCCCAACACAGAACCGAAACCAAACTAGACCGACGTGCCGGGATCCAAACACCATGCCCCCCACATGTAACAAGGCACGTAGACAAGTGAGTGCACGGCTTGAGCACGCTCAAATCCGCACACTCAGACAAAGACGAGACAAGACCAGGAGTTGTTACAGCTCTTTCACAAAACCAAGAAATTAACTAGACCGAAGTGACTGAACCATGACATTAGCAGCTAAAGAAAAATCCTCCACCAAATTGCCAGTAATCAGCTGGATCATTGGTGAATCTGGAGGGGGATAGAAGAAATGATTCACTGCACAGTAATGCAGCACAGCATCTCATTCCGCTTTTTCAGGGAACAGGGTTACAGTCAAGTAACCCGGATGGTTCACTTTCAAAAGCTACAATCGATGCTGCGCTGCTTAGCGCATTGGGAACGAGAATACCCACGCCGCCGAGCTTGAAGGTGTCTGGACCCCTCACGGTTGTGTAGGTGTGCTCACAAGAACGCAAGGAGGCCCCTGACATTAGCTTGTGACGTCGACTCAAGGACGTGAGAGCCCGGAGTGGCATGAATTTGCAGCGGCGGTTTCTTCATTAGGGCGATCGGGCGACGCACCACCAAAGTGTGAAAGGGACTTTTTCAATCACAATCTCATTCAACCACAGAGTTACGCTTGCAGTCACTCACTGTTGTTCTGCCTCTGGATATAGTCCAATCAGCGCCAAGTCATATTCTGTGGAGTACCGCCTCTTTTTGGGCGATTTCACTATGGCCGAAAATCGCCCAGAGTGTTCCCATAGACTTACATTCAAAGATTTTTTTTTTCGAACTGCAGGCACTGCAATGCATTCTCTATGGGTTCCGGGAGGGCTCGCACTAACATGCTTTTGTCATCATATGTAAACTTCTCTTGTGCAGCGATTGGTGGAAACAAATATACCTCTAATAATATTTAGCCATAAGCTGAAGTGACATCCAATAATTTCCTCAGTGCATAACTTACATTTCACGGACATATTCTCCATCTGTAAATGTTAGAAAGTCAATATTTCCAGTTTGCTGTCATGAGTGGGCGAGCTTTCTGCAAGCTAAACTTCCGTGAACGAGCGCCGCCGCGTGCATGCGCGCCGAACAGACGGAGCGCAATATAATAGGAGCGCAATTATTCTGACTAAAATATAAATTAGCACTAAATTATAAATATATTTAGCTAAAATATTTGTTGTTGAATATTTGTTGTTGTTTGTGAACATAAATGTGCAAGAGAATTTCAAACCTACATGTGAATTTTTATGATATTAGCTTTTTTTTTTTGTTTTTTTTTTGTTTAGTCAATTTAACTACTTCTTTAAAAAGCATTTTGTTTTTAGATTGTAATGTTGCAATGTTAGAATGTAATGTGATTTGACCCCTTTTTTGGATAGACTGCAGATAGACAGCAAGGTTACACTATATTTGTTTTTATAACCTTACATATGAACATTGTTTGTAGGACAATATTGATTAAATATTTAAAAAAAAAATTAAATACAGTTTTTTTTTTATTCAAATAGAAAAATAATAATTAAATACTCAGATTATACCATACAGCCCAAAAATTCAGATTTATTTGGCAATTGGCTATTTCCCAACCCTACCAGCTGAAGTTTTAGCTAAACTTTAGGCTAATGATAACTACATTAGTATCACTGTTAAATTGTTATTTAACAATTAGCCTACATTCAGTCCTGGATTAAAAATTCAGTTTGTTGCGCCCCCCCCAAATTTTTTTAGCACCAGCCGCCACTGCATCTAAACTATAAAATCTTATGAATGTGTGCGGAGAGGACCAGCCTGCCGCATCACAAACAAGTTGTAAGGAGGCACCCCTTGCCAGAGCACTAGAGGAGGTGACCCCCCTGGTGGAGTGAGCCCTAAGACCCGTTGGCGAAGCTTGACCGCACGCCTCATAAGCAAGAGCAATAGCATCCCTGACCCAATGTGACATGTTCTGCCGGACTGGACGGACTGGACACAGTCTGTGAGATCTCTCCTGCTCCGGCGTTGTGAATGGCGGAGGGCAGAAGGTCACGAGAGTGCAGTCAAGAAAGGAACCGTAGGCAGGTAGTCAGGATGAGGATGCAAAATCACTTTCGCCATTCCTGGGGCAAAGTCTAAGCAGGATGGCGAGATCGACAGAGCCTGCATATCCCCGATTCTTTTTAAATAAGTTATAGCCATAAGTAGAAACATCTTTAGAGTCAGAAGTTTGGCCCCACGAATGAAATGAGCGAGCAGAGGATGTCTCCCGAATGGCACCCCGTCAACCAAGGCGTGGCAAGCCGAAAGAGCGGCCACATAAGAGTGAGAGTGAGAGTGGTAGGGCATGTGCCTGTTGATAATTTTTCCTACAGAAAGTCCAGAACTGAAGCAATCTGGCAGTTGACCGGATCTGCATTATGTACAACACACCACCTTTCAAAGACACCCCATTTGCTGGTATAACTCTTTCTAGTGGAGGAAGCCCTAGCACTTAGAATGGTCTCAATAATGTCAGGCGAAAGCCCAGTGTCTTTCAATTGGTACCCATCAGGGGTCAAACATGAAGGTTCCACAGGTTGGGCCTGGGATGGAATATCGTGCCCTCCGCCTGAGACAGAAGGTCCCTAGCTATTATCTCTGAGAACCATACTCTGTTCGGCAAACGTGGCGCTATCAATAAGAGGCAAGACGCTTGTTGGCGAACTCTGGCTAGAACTCCTGGGAGCAGAGAAACTGAAGGAAATGCATACAGGCACATTTTGGGCCATGTGTGTGCCATCGGGTCCAGACCCAGGGGGGCTGGGTGACTCAGAGAGAAGTAGAGAGGGCATTGCACTGTCTGATGGGAGGTGAAGAGATCCACCTCTGCTTTGTAAAATCTGGTCCAAATTTGGCTACTTCTGGGTGGAGTTTCCATTCCCCCATCGGTAGTTTCTGTCTGGACAGTAAATCCGCTCCCACATTCAGATGCCCTGGAATGTACACTGCCCTGAGTGACAGGAACTTGTCCTGGGCCCAGAGAAAAATCTGCCTTGCTATTCTGTTCAGATTGCGTGAGCACAGACCTCCCTGGTGATTTTTATGTAAGAGACTGCGGCTGTGTTGTCCACCCGCAGTAGGACATGACACCCCCTCAACTGAAGGAGAAAGAATTTCAGGACCAGAAATACAGCAGTCAGCTCGAGGCAGTTGATGTGCCAATCAAGCTGATGACCCTCCCATTCCCCTTGAGCTGGACGAGCTGCTGTAATAGCCCGACTCTATCTCTGGAATGGAAACATGTTCTATGGCCTCTTTGCTCAGAAGAGTTTGTAGCTCTTGTGACAGTACATGCATCAACTCCCGACTCACGGAAGTGGAGACCACGCCGTTGAAACGTGGAGGTCGACAAATAAATTGGATTCTGTATCCTATTTGTACTGTGCTTAATACCCACGCAGAAATGTCTGGCAGAAGTTTCCACGCTGCCAGACTCTCTGAGAGTGGTATCAATTTTAACACTTCCTTTTGAGGGAATGTTAGATGTTCCGTGTCCTTGATGACAGCAGGAAGCAACAGAACATCTAACATTTCTCTGGAAACCGCTGCCCCCCGAAGCACCAGAGGTAGCGGGGATGGAGAGGTTTCGTGGGGGTAACAGAAAGGGGCGATTAGTTGTTGTACGCGCCCTGTCCCGCGGGGGGCTACCCCCAACAGACTGGGCACCAGACCATCAGGACTTCCTCTTTCTATTAAAAATAGTCCTGAGATCTGTTTGGGAGGTTGCTGAGCGCAACGAGCCTATCCCCAATCCGTACAACTGGGAGCGTGGCTCGCCACGCCCTGCTTTTTCACCTCCCTGGCTTTTGAAGGTAGCTCGCGAGTGTCTCTTCAACCTGTGGCATCTCCGTATACCCCCGTAACTTCGCACCCACGATAGTCGAAAAAGTTGATGTCGAGGGCACAAAGACAGGGGAAGTATATGGTTTACTCCATGACTTAGACAGCTCATCATGGAGGTCCTCGAAGAAGGGGAGAGACTGATGTTGTGGTCCCTGCCACCGGATAGAAACCTATCCTCTAGCTTACTATGTTTCGGGGTCTCTTGTTCGCATGGCCAGTCAAGCTGTAACCTGGCCACCGCGCGGGTAACCACCTCAAGCAATTCCTCGACAGATTTACTTTCTCGAGAGGAACGCTCAGAGTTAGGTTCAGAGTTAAGTCCGCAGACCCAAGAGTTATATCGTCATCCCCCTCGTGAACCGAAGAAGCACCGGAGCGCGCTTCAGGATCACAAGAGGGGATGTCTGGATCTGGTGATACAGCAAGCGATAGAGAAGGACCCGTCTCTTGCTCGTCATTCAGATCCATGCGGGAGCCCCACGATGGTAATGTGGGTGCAGTTTGGAAATAATTCAGGCGAGCACGCAGCTCTCATCTTTACAGTAAATAGTTCACAATGCTCGCACTTGCCCTTCTCCAAAGCCAAAGCCGCATGCTCCTCCCCCAAACAAACAAAACAGTAATCGTGTGTATCCAAGTCGGACATAGGACGAGAACATGGAGGGACACAACGCTTACTCTTTTGTTGACTATTGTTTTTACTTGTATAAACTCTTTTAGAGACATTCAGAGAAAATGAGAATTTCTGCACACTGCCAGTTGAAAACTAACTCCTCACAAAGATCTGTAGTCAGATATAGAGATAGAGATACAGTATAGAGACAGAAAGAGAGAGTTTCAATTCTATTGACATGTTACACACAATATTCACAGCTGGTTACGATTAAAGACGTTCCTAATGCGCTAAGCAGCGCAGCATCGATTGTAGCTTTTAAAAGGGAACAAAGGAAGCACATGACAAACAGGAAGCAGGAAACACAACTATGAGAATTTCAAAATAAGTCAAGTCACCTTTATTTATATAGCGCTTTTTACAATACAGATTGTATCAAAGCAGCTTCACAGTGATAATATGAACATAATACAATAAAGTTTGTTTCTAGAAGAAAATTGCATCATCGTCTACCTTAAGGCAGATAAATAATATTGTTGAATATTAAATGTCCCCAACTAAGCAAGCCAAAAGCCAAGGCAACAGTGGCAAGAAACCAAAACTCCAGAAAAAAAGCTTGGGAGAACCCAGGCTCAGTCGGGGGGCCAGTTCTCCTCTGGCCAACGAGCGGACAGTGTATGATTATGATTCAGGCAGCATTACAGGTCAGAAGTCAGATCGAATCAGAACATTCAGAATATTAATCCAGTTCCATCTTTGTTGAAAGTCGGAGTCATTGCTCCGGTATGGGGATGAGTTTGTTGGATCAGTGCCGATGGCTGTCGTGTCGATGAGTCCTTCACAGGGCTGATGAGGCTGGCACCTCAGGGATGCGTCATGGATGGGTCCAAGCGCAGGTCCACCATCTGATCTGGATACGGCCCGGATCCGGCTGACTTCAGTAAACCTCGGAATAAACAGAAAGACTAACATTAGCGTAGATGCCATTCTTCTTATGATGTAACGAGTATTATAGGAAGTGTGTGTCCCCAGTTCCGGCTGACCTAATCTTTGCTGCCTAATAATCATTTAACTGATCTGAATAATAAAAATGTATAATTTTCTATAAGAATGCCATGTAAAAGAGATGCGTTTTTAGTCTAGATTTAAACTGACAGAGTGTGTCTACTTCCCAGACAATGTTAGGAAGACTGTTCAAAATTTTAGGTGCTAAATAAGAGAAGGATCTATATTCTATACCACCTGCAGTTGTTTTTGATATTCTAGGTATTATCAACTGGCCGGAATTTTGAGATCGCAGTAGACATGAAGGACTATAATGCGTTAAGAGCTCGCTCAAGTACTGTGGAGCTAAACCATTTAGTGCTTTGTAAGTAGTCAGCAATATTTAAATTTTTTACCAATGTTTAATAGGGAGCCAATGCAGTGTTGACAGAACCAGGCTAATACGGTCATACTTTCTGGTTCTAGTGAGAACTGTAGCTGCAGAATTTTGGACAAACTGGACTTTGTTTATTAAGTGTGCAGGGCAACCACCCAGTAGAGCATTACAATAATCTAGCCTTGAGGTCATGAACGCATGAACTAACTGTTCCGCATTTTTTATTGAAAGCATATGTCATAATTTAGATATATTTTTAAGATGGAAGAATGCGGTTTTACAGATGCTAGAAACGTGGCTTTCAAATTAAAGATTGGTATCAAAGAGCATACCCAGGTTCCTATAGGAACATGTGAAGTTCATGTGTTTTTTTCTGTAAGGGTAACCGACGACAAAGACTTGACAGAGCAGCCATCAATTGTTAGACAGTATTCTTGGTTAATACGTGTTTTTTTGGCCAATAATTAGAAACTCAGAATTAAGTAGTAGGAAATTACTAGTCATACATCAGCTATGCATTCCGTTAATTTTGTGAATTGATGCGTTTCATCGAGGCGCAAAGAAATATAGAGCTGAGTATCATCAGCATAACAGTGAAAACTAATTCCATGCTTGCTAATGATATCTCCCAAGGGCATGTACAGGGTGAACAACAACGGTACTAGTAATGGGCCTTGTGGTACTCCATACTGAACTTTTGATCGATATGACATCTCTTCATTTACTGCTACAAACTGATAACGGTCAGATAAGTATGATTTGAACCATGCTAGTGCAATTCCACTAATGCCAACATAATTTTCGAGTCTATTCAAAAGAATGTTGTGGTCGATGGTATCAAATACAGCACTAAGATCCAGTAACACTAATAGAGAGATACAACCACGATCAGATGATAAGAGCAAATCATTTGTAACTCTAATGAGAGCAGTCTCAGTACTATGATATGGTCTAAATCCTGACTGGAAATCCTCGCAGATACCATTTCTTTCTAAAAAGGAACATAGTTGTGAGGACACTGCCTTTTCTATTAATTAAAAAGGTAGATTCGAGATCGGCCTGTAATTGACTAATTCTATAGGATCAAAAAAAAAATGTAATAAGAGGTTTAATAATAGCCAGCTTAAAAGTTTTTGGTACATATTCTAGTGACAAAGATGAATTAATGATATTAAGAAGAGGATCGATGACCTCTGGAAGCATCCCTTTTAATAGCTAAGTCAGAATAGGGTCTAACATACATGTTGTTGATTTAGATGATTTAACGAGTTTAGACAATTCTTCCTCCTATAGCAATGAATGAATGAAATTTGTCCTCAGGGAGACTACAATGCACTGCCTGATATGATACTGTAGTAGACGGTTGCATAGTTATAATTTTCTCTCTAATATTATCAATCTAGTAAGTAAAGAAGTTCATAAGTAATGTGATGAATGCGGGGATTTATCTTTGTGTTTGGCTTTGATTCCGCCCATCTGAACCTTTCTGCAGCACTTTGTCGTATTACCTGAAGGCAGGGATAATTGATTTCACCTGGAGTGGAGGACATTTAAGAGAGGAGAGGTGAGAGAATGGGGGCTCGACAGTGGTGAACGTGACTGGCTTTCTGCGCTCGGCAAAGGAATGAGGACGCTTGGTGTTGCTCGAGACCGTTAGGGTTTGTCCGGCAACGAAGATAGCTACTGTAGCTAGTTAGATCGTATTGGTGTAGTTAGATAATAGTGGGACGGGGTGTGTAGGAGCGCTGGCCACATGTTCCAGGAGCGGTTTTAAGAGCTACGTGTCGCGCAAAGAGATTGTGATTCCCAAAGAGAAGTGCGCTGCGCAAAGAGGACTAATTAATGCCAGTTCCATTGTGAGTCATCGTTGCGACTGCGGGGACGGGAATAACTCAAAGAAGAGCGCGTGCTTTCGCTGTGGACAAATTTGGCACGGCGGATTCCTTTCCCTGGACCCCGGGGTGGGGTCTTGTTGCCTGGAAACGGGGAAGTGTTTTATATTTTATCTTTCAGTATGTTTTTCTAAATGAACTTGTCAATAAAGTGATTTTTCCATAAAGTCTGGTGTGTGATGTACCCTCTGTCCTCCATCAAATTTGGTTAAACCTCTTTAAAATAGAAAGGTTTACTACAGTAATTACTGCTGGGCTGTTTGGAAATGTCCGGTGTTGAAGCTTTAGGCCGCTGTACGTGAGCTGTATCGTTCAGTTTCGTTCCGACAAACGGGGCACTAATTTTTCTTTTGCTCAATATGTTCAACGTTAATAAAAGGTATCCAAGCAAAAAGTTATCCACGCATTATCCTGCAGTTAATGAGAAAAGTGTATTTATTGGCGCACTATATTGACTGCGTATTGAGACGTATAAAACTGTTGAGCTAGATTTTCAACCAATCAGCATCGAAAATGTAAGTAGGTCACAGCCGAAATCAAGCCAATATCACTACGCACATGTAAACATGGAGGAGGACGTAAGCAGCGCATCTTCATCTGATAGCGGCGATCAAGCTCGATTAACACCCGTAAAGTGTATTCTTCATGTCGAAAAAGATGGTGGGAAAGGTCCGCAGCTCTTTACTGAAGTCCGATGGGGAAAAAATCAAGCAATGTGCGTAGGAATGGCTCAAAACGTCGGACACTACGGAGCTAACGTTAGCTATTGCTAATAAACATGTTGCCCTCCTGGACAAACTGGTGTCTGATGTCCCAACAACTACGGGTGTTTGTTTCTATTGCAACATCGAGTTCTTCTAAGCTATCTGGGATGCTGACGAGATGAAACTGATCAGGAAGATTATTTATAAAGAAATCTTTAGTGGCGGAAGTGATAGTTCTACCATATTTATAATACAGAGTTGGCTTTGCAACCTTGGCTAAATTAAGTATACATGACATTAAATAATGATCTGAGATGTCATCACTCTGCTGTGGAATTTCAACGGCATCAACATTGATTCCATGTGACAATCTTAGATCTAAAGTATGATTACGACAATGAGTAGGTCCTGACACGTGTTGTCTAACTCCAATAGAGTTTAGAATGTCTGTAAATGCTAATCCCAATGTATCTTTTTCATTATCTACATGGATATTAAAATCAGCAACAATTAGGACTGCAGCCAGTACTAACTCTTATAGAAAATCAGCAAATTCTTTGATAAAATCTGTATGGTGCCCTGGTGGCCTGTATACAGTAGCCAGCACAAATGTTAAACGGGATTTATCACTTACACTAGATAACGTTACATAAAGCACCAACACTTCAAAAGAATTATATCTGAAACTAGACTTCTGAGTAATACTGAAGATATTGCTATAAATTACAGCAACACCTCCCCCTTTTTCTTTTAAACGAGCCTTGTGTTTATAAGCAGTAATCTTGCAGGGTGGACTCATTTAAAGTAATGTAATTGTCTGGTTTTTGTCATGATCCTGTTTCTCTTATCTTTATCTGTCTCCATCTGCTGGCCTTTTTCGGTCATTACTTCCCCGCTCTTTCTCTTTGATGCATTATCTCCCTTTCATCTATCTCAGCTGTTTCTCATTCTCTCATCACACACCTGTTTCCCATCTCCTGTCGTTTGTCTCTATATTTCTAGTTCTCTCTTTCTCTTCTGCTCTGTCGGATTATTTCCTACCGTCACTCCAGTCCTGTCTTGTCCGGTCTGTTCGTTACCTGCTGTATTACCTGATCTGTGCTGTGCCCAGCTGCCTGCCGTGGAGAGTCGCAGAGTGTCCGACGCCTCACCAGTTTCCCTGGTCTCACTGTGCACCAGTTATCCGGACCCGCCAGTTGAACTTCTCATAGTCTCTATCTGTGATCTCCTTATTTACGAACTGCCTTTGTTAACCGGCCATTGTTGGCTTTGACTTATTTCTATTAAAGAGAACTGTTTACCTGCCATTTCGCCTTTTGGATTCTCTCTGCATACCGTGACAGGTTTTACCCAAGTTTCTGTCAAACACAGCACATCTAGGTTATGGTCTGTATTCTGTAATCATATCATTAACAGTAAGTGCTTTTGAAGAAAGGGATTGAATATTCAGCAACCTGAGCTTTATCATTTGTTCATCTGCATTATATTTGTTTTTTGTTGAACATCAATAAAAACTTTACCCTTAAATGGGTTTGGGAGTTTTTTGTATTTCCTAATTCGGGGAACAGACACAGTCTCTATGTGATGATATCTAGGTGAAAGATTATCAATGTGATGGGATTTATCTGACCTCAGTGACGTGAGAGAGCTAAAGTAGCAGATGGTTGGTTTAGCCAGTCTGTCTGCTTCCTGACCTGAGCCCCAGATTGTCATGTTTGAGCTAATAAAAGACATGAACGCCAACAAAACCCAAACCAACATGACATTATGTTGAAACACCATCTACATAAGAACCAGCAGCAAATTCCCGAAGGACTGGCCAAGATAAAGTTATTCACAGAGGGTACATGAACGCTGAATGGCCACTGACGGTCTGGAGTTCAATCTCTGAAAACGTCTAAACACATTGTCAAATATGCTCTGTGTTTACGTACAAGTCGCATATTTGAAGTCTAAATAACTAGCCTGGGAAAACCCAGACTACTTCCGGCGAATTTTCATTCTCTCTCCAGGATAGTCTGGAGAAGAGCCCATTCAAACTCATTTCTGTGCCGCCGAAATCGCGGCACCAATCAGAAACGTTTGGGGAGGGATTTACATGATGACGACAGCGCAGCGACGCTGAAGGAGTTCTCACGCACACGCAGTGAAAAATACATTGCGGAGCAGAGAGGAGACTGACAACACGCTGGCAGACAGGACAGAGCAGGCTACTTTTCGGTTACGTTTGATATTAAACATATTAAACAAAGTCTCAGCTTTCAAATTTGGTAATTTTTTAAAAGAAATGTAAACAATAAATACCGTTTTGTTGCTCTTTAATGTGCCGTGACAGATCGCTGTAGAGCATCAGTTAAAGCTGTTCTTGTGAACCGATCATCTCTTCCTTCTAGTTAATTTATAGCCTCAAATAAACATGAACAAACATAAGAAGGAATGTTGTTTTAACCACGGAAAGGCGTCAGTACACTCTGTTTTTCAAGTTCAAATCTATGTTAATCTACTCTCCTGACTGCTTTGTCGGACAAAATGGCGGATGGCGAAGTATGATTGGTCAGATCACCTGTCAATCAAGCTGAGCTACGTCGGTTGGTGACGCCCCTTTGGAAATGATTTGTCTACATAGCTTCTCCAGACCCTACACTCAGTTTCAACTGAGAAGGGTCTGGTTTTAACCAGGCTACTAAATAACTACATTCTTGCGTAAAAAAACTCTTAAAACTACATTCCGTGACACAACACCAGTATTATTTGAAAAAGTATGGTGGTGCCACCAAGACACACTAGGTTCCTAGGTATGATACAAAGGTTCCAGTGCTGATACGGGAAATATCACACGGCTAGAAAAGGCTCTCAACCAATTACATTCGAGAACCAAAACAAACTGTTGTGTGTGTGTGTGTGTGTGTGTGTGTGTGTGTGTGTGTGTGTGTGTGTGTGTGTCTTTTGTCTCATCTTAAAGTTTGTTTTGTCTTTTTTTAAATCATTTTTAACTCAGCTTAAGTCATTTAAGTCACTGCTCTTTACCATCTCTGATATTGCGTGATTGGTACTGCTCAGCCAATGATGTGAGATAATAATGGAACTCTGCCTCATCCACATCACCCATTAATTATATAATTCCTGATACACCATGACCATGTTAAATACGATATAATGTGGAGGACCCTTTGTCCAAGAGCTGTTTCTCTAAGGCTATACGTATATATTAATATGGATATATTTGAAAATGCCGTTTTCGTTTCAAAACGCTCTCCGTCCACACTAGCGTTTTCAAGAGTTTTCCAAAAGTTTCTCATCCACACTGAAACGTCGGAAAACGCTAAACTCACCTTATTGTCCATTCATAAAAGCTCATTGAGATAATACAGACAGAACAGACATAATAAAGTTTTAATGCTATTCTTCTGGCAGGATCATTTTATTTATTAAAATATCTTACCACTCACTGATGGGTCCAGGTCGCACTCAGTCACCATTATATGTTTGGTCTAAAACGCAACTGCGGCAGCAATTGCAAGTTTTCTGTCATCTTTGCAGGACTGTGATATGAAGAGTGTACAAAGTAACATATTGTATCTCTAGACAGTGTGAAAGTGAAAAGCACATAACGGGCACAATGGCAGTATCATTCATATCATTCGTTCATTATGCATCACGTCTAAACATCACACTAAAATGAGCAAACAACATTTTCAAATTCAGCAATTTGGGAAAGCATATTCAAAAAACATTTTCGCAGGACAAAAACACAGTCTCAGTGTGGACGGAAAAGATGCATTTTCAAACAAAAACATTAGTGTGGACAAGGCCTAAAAAGACCTTGCTGACGTACAACTGATTCATGTTCAACAAAGGGTGCTTTCACACCTGCCTCATTTAGTTTGGTTGAATCGCACTAGAATTCGTTTTCCCCATTGGTGCGGTTCATTTGGGCAGGTGTGAATGCGGCAATCGCACTCGGGTGCACACCAAAAGCGGACCAAACAAGCGAGGAGGTCTCGGTACGCTTTCAAACGAACTCTGAAACGGTTCGTTTGTGTCAAAAAATGACCAGAGATACAATCAGCCCACACAGTTGTCTTTCCATAGTAAACGTGGCGTGTTGTCTGCCAGATTTTCACGTTAATTCTGACCAATCGTAGTGCAGTTATGAAAATGCGTTCAAGACACATCTGGCCAACGAGTGATGTGAATGTTGTCACGTGGCTGCATTTTGGTTCGTTTTATCAACTCATAAACTAATTCGGACCAGATCAGTGTGGTGTGAAAAGGAACCAAAACACCTGAAAAATTATACAAAGTATAATTTGTTGCCCTTGGTCCGGACCAAATGAACCGAACTACAGATGTGAAAGCACCCAAAGGCTTGCTATGCCAGTTTCTGTATGTAAGATTACGTTGCAGCAGTGTCTCAGAATTCTTCAGATTGTAAATGTTAGAGCTGACATTGTGTGTGCATGCACTGTAGCTGATTCTAACACTCAGAAATGCAATGTTCCAAGGGCATTGGTGGCGGCAGCGGCTGTTACCCTGTCAGTGAATATGATATGTACTCAGACTGACAGCCTCTGAAAGGCTTAATGGAGTTCTGCAAGCTAACCATGCAAGCCAACAGTCTATTTCCTCCCCCAAAGACGGCTGAATGATATGACATTGCATTACTTGCTACACAGAAAAGACTCAATCATAGGTTGCAAAATACATACATCAGAAAGACTGAAAAATACGGTTAGTGATGAGCCGAAGCTGAAGACATGCTTTACTTTGATCTGCAGGAATGGTATGTAACAGCTTTCACAGAACCCATCTATAATAAAAATACACAGAGCTGGTTTGAGCTTCTGTGCTTGAGAGATAATAAAAGGCACTCTCCATAGAGTACAAAATGGGCCTGAAAACTCTTTAAATATAGTTTATTTACAACAAATGTTTACAGAAATGAGGATCTTCAGAAAATGTCAACATAATAATGTCAACCAAAACTTTCATATTAGCTGTTTTATTTTCTGTTTTTCTAATAACATTTCATTAGTAACCCACAACAAACTTTTTTTTAAACTAGAGAAAATTAAATGTTTTTTTTTTTACTTCCACTATGCTGTAGAAATTTAAAAACTAGTATGGGGCTAATATCATATTGTATCATATAATAAAAAAATCACATCATACAAAATTAGACAATAAGGCATTGGCAATTGATTGAAACTTCTTTTAAAACTAAGTTTTATGTTAGGTTAATTTTATGTTTGATAATAGTTTAGCTAACATATTAATGCATTTGTGCCTCCAATGCAAATGGCAAGATGCATGAAAAAATTGGGAGAGATGCTTGTTTCATGTAACAGGATAAAAACACATTTTTGAAATTCTAAAGAGAAATTTCATGGTGCCTGTAAACTGGCTTATATCATTTCCCTTAGGCTGTTCAGAGAGCACAGTGCATAAATAGACACTTAAGGTTTGCACATGGGTCAGTGAGTCCATAGCAGTGAGTGTGTGAGTGAGTGGGTTGTACGTTTTGTCTAGGGTCTAAATGAGTATTCTATTAAGAGCACCCTTGCAGAATCTGCTAAATGTTTATTTTTAAGAAGGATCATAAAAATTACGTTTATTTGTTTTGTAGTATTACCCCGAATAAGTTATTCCACATACCATATGTTTATAGGCTATAGTCCAAAAAAAATATAATAATAATAATAATAATAATAATTATCCATTCATAAGTTTATATAGACTCCATTTGATATATTCATGAGTCCCTTTGTCTTGAGCAGTTAACACAACAGATAGATAGATAGATAGATAGATAGATAGATAGATAGATAGATAGACAGACAGACAGACAGACAGACAGACAGACGGATAGATAGATAGATAGATAGATAGATAGATAGATAGATAGATAGATAGATAGATAGATAGATAGATAGATAGATAGATAGATAGATAGATAGATAGATAGATAGATAGATAGATAGATAGATAGATACTGTACTAAACTCTAAAGGGTACTGCAAGTAATTTTTAATAATTTATGAAATCGCCATTATTGCAACACTAACAGCTCAGATGAAGGACTGCACCTAGCATATCTAATGTCAGCTCAGCTCTCTATATCATTCTTGTAAAATTTTGTTTTGTATTATGTTCAGTATTAGACATCTTAGATGAGTGAGAATTATGTGCTGTGCTATAATTTACGGATATAGTAATAGCAAACACGTGTTTTGATTATGTTAAAGAAAAAAAATATTAAAATGAAATTTATAAATATAGATCTTATCTGAAAGGTGAAAATTCTCATGTCAAAATGACTCAAGCTACAACGTGTCCTCCCTCCCCCAAAATAGCAACCAGTAACCTAGGCGTGGTGATGTCTACGTTGTCTACATGTGCTACAAACCACAGGGAAAATACGTACACTCAAGCTGTCAGTCAAACAGTGCTCCGCCTTTTCTAACGTTCGATTGGACATTGCCGCAAGCGTGCTGAATATGATTGGTCAACACCGCTGCCTGTCAGTTTTCAAGCGTTTCTCTGTTTCCTTGCCGCTGAGCGATGTTTTGAAGGGGAAATGGGTTCCGATTTCTTGATGGGTACGGAAGGGGGAAGTAAATAATTTAAATGTCTCTGTTATCTGGCAATTTACATTGGGGGACCATTAACCAGCGTTTATACCGCATCCTTGCTCCTGAAATTTTTCGACTGGATAAACCGCCTGGATTCGTAAGACTTGAAGTTTGAATCTTGTCCACTCCTGTCTTTGTTAACGTGCAGTAGTCGCACCGGGGACATCCGTAATAAAGTAGAGAATAAATGACAGTCCCGTTGACATGAATCGCTGAACATTTTAATAACAAGACTGTTTAGTAGTCTAGTCTATATTGTTCTGATACATTTCTGTTTGCCAAGCGATGGAAAGCAGAGGGTCACAGTCCGGTTTGTGCGAACAAAGGATATGTTAACTTGACCAAAACAGATCAATGTGTATGTTATCGATAGCGCGTTTTCCAAAAGCGGAAATTCTGGACTTGATATCTAGAATTGGCCATTAATGTGGCTAGAGTTAGATTGGTCATATACGGAAGAAGATGGCATCAACTAAAGGCAAAGCTGGAATAAATAATGAAAGCAGTTCTGGTCGGGATAGTGGCAGGACAGACGCAGGCAGTCCCACGATATCCGCAGGGGCCGCATCCCTCACCACCAACAGGACCTACACACTAGATGACCTGGACACCATTGCCACTGTTGGTAAGTAAGAAGTGGTCTTTCTGGATTAGATTAAACACGTTTTAGTCAACAAATAATATCCTCCAAAATGTTTTCATATTTCTCTAAAATGTGTACATCCATGTTTGCCCTACAAGTGATTTCTTGGTTTAGCATTTCAAGGTGATCGCTTCATACCACTATACAAAGAGACAAACCAGAGCTTTGTAGCAGCATAATAAGTTACCCTGGGAATTCCCATGGGAATGCATGCAGTAATGGATTGTCAAGTAGGCTACACCTGCATCCTTTCTTTATAGAGCAAGACCTGAGTTCAAAAATACACTTTTGATATTTTGTTACTTGTTACCAGTAGATTTTTTAGCTGATTTTATAATTTTACTTGAGGCCATTCTCTTAAACTAACATTCGACTGGTTTTAACTGACATTTTGAAAGTGAGGCTCAGGTGGGAAATCCCGGAAGTAAAGATCAACATTATCATGAGGGTGAAGAAACTGCTAAAGTAAAACTATCAAGATGTATCAGGAGTGCAACCCCTCCATTTATATTTTCAAGGGTGGATGCCATTAACTTTTCACGAATGAACAACACCAGGAAACTTTTTGAAAAAAAAAAAAAAAAAAAAAAACATTTCCAAAGTTGCATCAGCTGAAAGCTAGTTGCACCCAGTTGCACAACAGTACAAACCCTTTAAATGTATGTCTATCTCTCATAGTCTCATTTTCATTCACATAGTATTGACTATGACTTGATAAATTCATACTCATATTTTTGGGGGGGATTGTCACAAATGTCTGCGTTATATAATTGTGCTGATATCATGAAGAAAAAATCCTTATTAAACAAATAACATTTTTAGAAGTAAATCATAATTTGGCATGATTCTAATTCTTTTTTCTTCTTGAAAAGATATGCAGTGAATATTAAAAATTAATAATACTTTTATTCAGCCAGGGTGCATTAAATTGATTACTGACGTAAAATGCTGTCCTTATAAACTTCTGTTCATCAAAATATCCACACACACAAAAAAAAAATCCATAGTTTTCATAAAAATATTAAGCAGCACAACTGTTTTCAACACAATAAAAATATGAAATGTTTCTTGAACACCAAATACACATGATTTCTGATGGATCACGTGACACTGAAGACAGGACACAGGAGTACTGCTGAAAATGCAGGTTTGCCAGCCCATCACAGTAATAAATTAGGCTACATTTTAAATTACATTAGAAAACATTTTAGGCTACATTTTATTTGTAATAATATTTTAAAATACTACTTTTGTTACTGTATTTTTGATCAAATAAATGCAGCCTTGGTGAGAGACTTATTTATTTATTTATTTTTATCTTACCGACCCAAAACTTTTGAATGCTATTACAAACAGTCATTCACTGATTTAATTTTCCCCCACCTTAGCCTTTTTTTATTCCAAAATGGCAGATTACACGACATGGTTACACAAACTGAAAGTCCATCCACTCAGCAGCGAGAATGTTTTAGCCTGCATTTATTTATTATTTCACATTGCTAATTAGCCTATAAAATTACTTTGTAATTTACTACTACTTATTTGCAGTTTATGGTAGTGCTTTTCTTGCTTTTAAAACTTAACCCAATAAGAATACTTAGGCTAACACCTTGTTTTGTTCTTCCTCTCACTTCTGCCCCTGAAGACCTCACTATCTTAGTTCACTCACACCTCTAACACATTTTAATTAGTTTCATTACACACCTTCTCTTCTACTCCCACATTTGGCAATGAAAAGTAATTTATATATGTACTGCGCACACTAATGGAACAAGGCCTGTCTGACAAGGAGTTAATCTCATGTGACCAAATTGTATCTGTTAAAAGAAGGCTCAGTTTCTAAACAAGCCCCTCTATTTATATTGAAATGCATGGCAAGAACTTGTTACCTCCTATCTGAGCACCACGAACTTCCTCGTTCTCATTATCACCTTGTGAGTTCAGGCAGAAACTGGCAGGGTTATTACTCAAGCCATAGAACAGACATCAGAAGAGAACAACCTACATCAGTCTAGTCTAACTCCACCAGTGATGTTTAGCCATAGGAATTGAATAATAATTCATTCATTATCGAGTTATGGTGATCGGCATAGTGGCTATTTGTACTGCCACCCTTTTTAAGGCCTGATGTTTTAGTTATTAGTAGTTGTGGTCATGCTATCTACCTCTTTTACCTGGCAATGTGAAACTGAAAGGACAACTCATTGTTTAAGGGCCTCAGGGCGAGGAGGAGAACAGTTCACATTATGAAAACAACCAGGTCAGGTCGGAATGTGTACACAATTATTTTGCACATGTGTCAGCATGTTTTGTTATTTTCTAGGGCTGTTTTCGACTAAGGATTTTCATAGTCGAATCTGATTCGTTAGATTTTGCCGTAGTCGACTGATAGTCGAACCTTTTTTTTTTTCTTTTTTTTTTTAGATAGCAGCTAGATTTTTTCCATTTCAAACAAAAGAGCTAAAAAAACACATATATATCACACATATATCATAACATTTCATAAACATGAGGAGCAATATGAGAGAGAAATTTGGTGATGGTTGTTTAGGTACATTAAACCACGTAAAGCTTTTTCACGCCCATGAGAACCGCGTGGAGTCAACTCACAGCCGCTCCGCTGCCCTGCTGAAAATGTGAAGCAGAAACGCTTAAAGGGGTGGTTGATTGCTATTTCACTTTTTTCATTTTAAATACTGTGTAATGTTGCTGTTGGTGCATGAACAGTATCTGCAAAGTTGCTGCGCTTAAAGTTCAACGTAAGCGGAGATATTGTCTTTTAAAAATCAGGAAGTTTAATGCCTACAAAAACGTCTCGAATGGGACTACAACGAGATACTTCCCGGGTTTTATACGTAACTAACCCATACATTTACATCCACCCTCCCTCCGGAACATGTTCTGCTGTCGAAGAGGAGGAGTTATAGTGGAGAGCTGTAGCTGTCAGGTCTTCTGTGTTCAGGCTTCCTACAGACGCTGTAGTTCGTCAACAATGGTTAAAATTTAAGTTTGGTTATGTTCCTGACAATTACAATCGTAGTTTAGCTCTCTGTGCTGCACATTTTACGGAAGACAGCTTCCAGAATCTACACGAGTTCAATGCCGGATTCAACAAGAAACTATTACTACAACATGAAGCAGTTACAGCTTTAAAACCAGAGGCCACAACCTGCAAGTAAGGTTTAATCATTTTAAATGTATTTGCCTGTATAATTTAAGACGTAATGTTTTAGTTTTATCAAGGATGTAAAAAAATGCCAGCGCTGGCTTTAGTATATGACAAACGCGTACAAACATTTTGGACCCGAATTTGTAATATGTACAAATTTTGTAAACGTATTTTCCATGTATACTTTATGACGTAATTTTTTGATTTGATCAAGAACGCAAACCAATGCCAAAGCTGTTTATAGTAGCTAGTTAGTTCGATGCTATTTTGTGTGTATAAGACAAACGTGTACAAACTTCAAAAAATTATCGCAACAGCAAACTTCAGCTGCTGTTATCACATGTACACCTAAAGAAAACGACAAACTGAGTAAACTAAGCTTTGTGAATAGTTAAACGGTTGTTCATTCTATCAATAAAACAATATCTTTAAAAAACGGTATTACTCAGTCATGTATTCAGTTATATTAAATGTTTAATCAGGGGGAAAGCGTATCTCAAAAGCTAACAAACAGCAGTAGCATTTTCAAGTAACAGCGTATGGAAATTCTTTGAGAGAATAATAATAAAATAAAATAAATTACCATTCAGAAACGTTTAGTAAGAGCCGTGTTTGCGGAGGTTCTGCTTGACTCTCTTCATCACCGCTCTCTGGGTCTGATTCTGGCTCAAACTGATGAGGCAATATTGACACCATTACATTTGACCGGAGCACATGCAACTGTCGCCCGTAAAGGTAATGGGCGTGAAGATTCCGGACGCAGTTTAGCCAATTACAACACACAATCTGAGCTCATTGCCTCTTTCTGAGGGAGTGGTTTCATAGAATCAGGAAGTCAACCGGTCGTTCAAATGACAGAGGAGGAAGCGGCTTACAATAAAGGTGAAATTTATGAAAAATAAGGCGTTTTTTAACAAACGAAACACGAAGACATGTTATATTGCAGCCCATAAACACAATCAAGCAAAGAAAAAAGGCAGTAAACCACCCCTTTAAATATCAGATAACGTCCATAATAATTGGACTCTGGGTTCGATTTTTTGACCATTTTCAGTGGTTATGAGGAGCAATATGAGAGGGAAATTTGGTAATCGTTGTTTAGGTACATTAAACAACGTAAAGCTTTTTAACGCACATGAGAACCGTGTGGAGTCAGCTTTTTAACGCACATGAGAACCGTGTGGAGTCAGCTTTTTAACGCACATGAGAACCGTGTGGAGTCAGCTTTTTAACGCACATGAGAACCGTGTGGAGTCAACTCACAGCCGCTCCGCAGCCCTGCTGAAAATGTGAAGCAGAAACGCTTAATATCAGATAACGTCCATAATAATTGGACTCTGGGTTCGATTTTTTTTTATCATTTTAAGTGGTTATGTGGAGCAACATGAGAGGGGAATTTGGTTATCATTGTTTAGGTACATTAAACCATGTAAAGCTTTTTAACGCACTTGAGAACCGTGTGGAGTCAACTCACAGCCGCTCCGCAGCCCTGCTGAAAATGTGAAGCAGATTTTTGAATACATTTTTATTTATTTACATTAGTAAGCTACAGGACATCGTCTTTCAAAACATGACCTGAAAAAATAAAATAAAAATGGTACCCAGCCCTTCTGAAAATGCGAATGCATCTCTGTCCCCAGCACATTTCAAACCAAACTGACGCCCATGTATTCGACTATGAGGTTCATAGTCGAATCAGACCTCTCCGAATCGAATCGTCGAATCCTCGACTATTAGAAGTCAGCCCTATTATTTTCACACATTAAGTCCCTCCAATCCATGTTCAATAGAAGTTATCTGATGATGCATCAATAAACTAAGCTAGTTGAACTTTGCTCATTTAAAACATGATCAAAATACTAATCTATTTTTAAGACAAAAGTTCAAATAAGAGAGCAAGTGACAAATGTTGGTATCGGAATTGGCCGAAAAAGATTCCTGTCGGTGTATCTCTAATAA
Source organism: Scardinius erythrophthalmus (assembly GCF_964197995.2). Classification (NCBI taxonomy): domain Eukaryota; kingdom Metazoa; phylum Chordata; class Actinopteri; order Cypriniformes; family Leuciscidae; genus Scardinius; species Scardinius erythrophthalmus. The sequence continues at coordinate 28,116,113 of NC_138223.1, forward strand.
TAGTATATCAGTCTGGCGACTGGCAAGTAACCCAAAAAATTTACCAGCTAATGCCGATTCTATTGCCAAGGTGTGCGTAGAGGGTTGCAACAAAATAGTACAATGACAAACTCACTTAAATAGGCACTTTTGCATTTCGCTTTGAAACCAAACCTTCCGCCGTCGTCTTGTCAGTCAAGAGTGAGGCGAAATGTGCAAAGTGAGGTCTAATCTGACTCCTGCTGCTGATTTGTGCTGTGACTTTCGTCCAGCTCACGCTGAATTGAGCACATGTTCAGTTTTTAATTGTAGTGTCTGTTCTCTACCTAAATAATTTTTATTGCTATAAAACGACGGTGGGGGCGGTGCCGCGGTGGGCAAGTGATGTAACCGGTGTTCCAGCTGAATACCGGCAAAATGACTATCGCAGCAAGCCATGTAAAGAGATTTTGTGTGCAGTGTAGACTGCTTCATTGATTAATGACCATGCACATAATTCACTCTTGAAATTGCAATGATTAAAGAAATAACCATTGCAGTGGACGGGACAAGTTCAAAGATTTTCCAATTTCCAGTTTTTTTAAATCCGTTTTAACAAGATTACATTACATATTACCTATAAACAAAACTTTGGGTTTATTTTTTCAATTTGTTGACTTTTTATAGACTCAATGGCTCATATAGGCCACTGGGGGGTGGAATATATGCCTCGCGCTCAAGCGCACACATGAAGCTTGCCGCAAAGCACTGGCAAAGTATTGCATGTTGACATCGCTGGTGAAATGTAGCCACACTTTTGATCTTTTCCATCAATGGGGGTTTGGTTGCTTACACACTACAGCCTCACGTGTGAGCCATCTCTGGACGTAACTGGTGTAAACTGTTTTTCTATAAAGTAAAGTAAAGTATTATATAAAAAAATTATCTTCATCAACATACATACTCAGGTTTAATCAACTAGCCTAACACACAATAGGGCTGTATATCGAGTTTGTACAATTATCAATATATTTTTATAAACCATATGAGACAGTTTATATCGACAGTAATTTGATATTACGAGCACATCTGAAAAATAGCGTAGAAGGCGCATAATCCAATTTGTCATAAACATGAGGCATGCTTAATATTAAGGGCTTCAAAATAACTTGTAAGATAGGCTATAGTTAACGTGTACATATTTAAACGCTACTTGCCCCATCAGATGCTCTGACAGATAGGCTATTTGTGCTGTTTAGAGATCCGTTTTATATTCTCCATCTCTAAATGTTAGAAAGTCCACAGACCTTATTTTACTCATAAATTGAAAAACCTTGTTATGAAACCCCATGGGAAAATCTTGAGGAAACCAGTAGCAAATTAGTCTTCCAGGTTTTGATGTCATCCCTGAACCACTAGGCTATATAGAATAGGCCGCAATAATTCTGATTCTGAATAAAATATACATTTTGCTAAAATATTTCTTGTTTGACATTAAATGTGCCATATGTAGAATTTTAAACCTACAATTGCATACATACATTTAGGAACTGTATGTGACTATTGTAATGGAGTAATCAGATGTCAGATGAGTAAATGTGTGTGCCTCTTAGTTAACACTTAGTCCGTGCATTTTTATTTTTAATTCTTAATTTAGTGATTTTAACTTTTACTTTAAAAAGATTGTAATGTTGTTTCAATGTTAGAATGTAATGTGATTTTAACCCTTTCTTTGCACATAATATACAGTATAGCATAGCCTATTCTATATGGTTAAATTTTTACATATTTGTTTTCATAGCCTTCAATATGAACATTGTTTGTAGAACAACATTGGGCAGGATGTAAAATATATATTTTTTATAAATACAGGAAAAAATAATCGAAATAGATAAAAGTAGAAATTATCAGGATATATGTTGTATATCGCTATTCAGCCAAAAAATACAAGAAATATGATTTTATTTGTAACCATATCACCCAGCCCTAACACAGAATACAAATCCTTAATTTGCACATAATGATCAGGGGCCTCATTTATAACTGTTGCGTACGCACAAGACAGGCCCTGAAAGAGGCGTACGCCACTTCCGACGCATAAGTTGTGATTTATAAAAAAACAAACTTTTCTGGAAAATGTGCGCACCTGCACGCAAACTCTGACTTACGTTTTGGAGACGGAGCAGTTTGGCAACACTGATGGTGAGCTGGAGTTAAATGGCTTTTTGGTCATTTTTAGACAGAACATTTTAACCAAATTACACATAGGTATACAGCAAGATAATACATATAATTTCACTCTAGCCTATCACTTGAAGCAAACATCCATCCCTTCTTAAATGTCCGCGCTAGCGAGCGCGTTGGGCTGTTTAGTGAAGCTGACTGCTGTAGCATATGAAGGAAAACTATAAATCTTCATTATGAGTCCTAATCATAAATACAGTGCATGTTCATAACAGTTTAAATAAATAAAATAATGATTTAAACTATGTTTTACATCTGATATACACATTTAGATTAAATGTGCCATTCTCATTACTGGAGTTAAGCACTTAAATTACATGAAAAATTATATTATAATAGAAATAGAAATATTTGCTGTGGATGCAATGCTTTTGAACACTTTTTCTGTGGCATGCTGTGTTTTAATGTTTTAACTACAGTGAGGATTGCTTACCATGATAATACCAGATTGTCTGAGAAAATATTTCCGCACACATAATGCACAAAAAGGCCTATCTGTTTCTATTAAAAATATAGCCCAAATCAATTAAAAATACTATTTGGCCAGTGGAAAAGATTGAGAAAAACTTTCTCTGAAATGTATTTTATACTATTTGATTTATCTATTCAAAAACAAGGCAAGGATAGTCTACTAAATGATTTTTTAGCAATTTAATGATAGGGCATATCTGTATCTCATATTTGCCTAATGTCTTGTACCATTAAACATGGTATCACGTGGATGAATATGCATATGCAAATGATATGCAGATGAGGATTTGCATAGTAAAACTAGGCATTGTAAGCTCCATATATGGTTATTTCGGGGAGACGCATGTGCGCACAATCTTCCGCTCACTGGGATTTGTAAAAGGAATTTTGCGCTGGTTCTGGCGTACGAACGGTTTTATAAGTCTGAATATTTTTTGCCGTACACCATTTTTGGCTTTCGTGCGCACGTACACTTTTAGTAAGGATCCTACGCACAGTTTTATAAATGAGACCCCAGAGCAGCCTCACAGTTTTTATTGGAGCGGAAATGTACTATTTCCGAGAAACAATGATCCTTATGTGATATCTGTGATTTACTGTACAAGGAAATTACTTTTGTGGTTTAGGGGAAAATTTTGCTCATGACATTTTGAGAGGCGATCTCCTTTATAAAAATGGATAGCGGGGATGCGAAGTGTATACTATAGCATTAGGCCCAGCATAAATAATCCAATTTGCAGAGCTTTTTGTGGGATGGTAGAGATTTACGGTCTGTGACGAATGGTTGAAGCTCCTATCTGAATGCTCTTATCGTTAAATTGTCATTAAAATAATGAGGAAATCGTCAGAACTCACTTTTTGCTCTAATTTGATTTATGGTAGAAAAGTGACTGAATCTGGATAATATGGCACAAGTGTTCTTTTGTTAAGTAATGGCAAATACAGCTTGGAACATTTTCTAGTGATTTTAAGGCATTTGATATCACAGGTTAAATGCAGCTCAGTGAAGGTTATCTCTGCCCACCAGTGTAAAGTCAGATGTATTTCCAGACTATTACTAAAATATGGGTTTCATAGTGAAAGGCTGAAATCGTGCTTTACTGAGACTTCTATAAAAATAAAACAAAACAAAAAACACTTAAAGCCTTTATAAAGACCAGCTGTAAACCCCAAAGAAGAAAATAATGTATCGAGAAAATCTAATACCACACATCAATTAATCCATTAATGATGCCTTCAATTAGGTATTCATTAATGATTTAAAATAAGGTTGGTGTCTCATAATCATGATAATGGCCAGATAATGGTTAAGGTTGATAACTGAAAAAGTAAAAGCTATTCTCATATCCAGATAAAGGGGCATCTGCCACCCAAAACAAGAGAGATCTGCCTAATTAGAAAACTGGAAATATATCTATACATATTTATTAAACTGAATGTTTGAACCTGGTTTGCTATATTAATTAGGAACCAAAAACAGCCTACAATAGAGTCCTAAAACTATTTTACTTTTGTTTAAAAAAGCAGTCTTGCACTTGCAGTTCTCTCGTAATTTTTTATTTTTTTTTCAATGGGTTTTTGGTAAAGTCAGTAAGCTAAAGTAAATGGAAACGTTTTGGTAAACGGATGCTAAAGTAGTCTTTTCTTCCCTATTGTGCAGGGAAATGAAAACTATGACAAAAAATGTTCATTGACGACCTTTTTTTCCGACTATGACTAGATGATGAGAGACAACACCCATGTCATTAAACGATAACTGTAACTATATCAACATGCAATATCATTGACGAAAAAAGACGAGACTGAAATGTGTTTAAAAAATAAATAAAAACCAAAACCACTTGTTTTTGTCAAATAAAGGAGACGACAACACATTGAATGTTTTAGTAGAGAAATTACCGTATGGACAGGAGGAGAAGCTCGCGGGCAATCGGGGGGACGTGGAGGCAAAATGACAAAATAATTAATCAGAATACTTAGCAAAAGTTTCTCCTGCTCCTAACTCATGGACACCTCCTACTCACACTCTCCGTCTCTGCAAGATTCGGAAGGGAATGATTCAGATTTCTCTTGGCACAGCTACTAGAAGACAGACAACTGTCAGACAGGTTGCTCACGTCACATCTACGTCGTCAAGCTCAGTTTGAGTCTGTGCAGTACGGTCAGCCATCAGGAAGTGAGTGCTTCTAATTGACTTCACTTTTCTCCGTTTAATCCAATGGGGTCGCTGTGTTCATTTCTTTTACTGTCTATGGATCACACAGCGCTCACTCACATTCTCCGTCTTCATTAGTTTACGATCTCTGTCAGTCATATCTAATACTTTGTTAGACAGAACTGGTAAACAAAAAAAGTAAATGGTATGGGAAAAAGTAAAGCGTTGTTTTTATATTATTTGTGACAGAAAAGGCAAGCAATCAGGCTCAAATACTTTATCATTTACCGTCAACATTCAGCAAATGCAAAAGATCTACATAATTTAAACAAATCTCTGAATATCTAATAAACATTTAATTTCACAAACCTTGCAGATTTAATCGAATCCAGCTGTGATATCTTGTGAAGTGTGCATTTGTAGTCTGCATAAATGCGTTGTTACTGCGAGTGACGGTTGGTCCGTGTGAAGTGAGTGAATGCGAACAGAAGATCAGCTTCACAGGAGACGCGATCGAAAAACTTTAAATCCCTAATTTTAAAATATGCCGTGCTATATCCAGTTGCCCACTGTCTCATATTCATATCGTTTTCAGTGTGTGCTGTATGTAAAATTAGCGTTACCTTGTCTTTATTTGAGATAATATGAATATCAGTGCGCACAAAATGACCAGATTACTGAGTGCCCTGTTACAGTGTTTTCTTCCTTTTTATTCACATATTTTTAAACAATTACTTTATTTGTGAAAAATACTGTAATAGGATTGCAGATTCAAGAAGTTGCCATCTAGAGTACAAGCATGTTTATTTTAAGGATTTGTTTTCTAATTTATTTCTAATTTATTAAATATTGAAACAAATATAAAGTATATACATTTATATCAGCCATCGGCCACCCTGCTCTCTAAGATATCGGCATCGGCCATCAAAAAAACAATATCGGTCGACCACTACTTACAGCAGACTGACAAACTAAATTGCATTGGTTGAATTGTTCACCTCAAGACCAATGTGCACTACTAACTAAGTAAATGGGGTCAATTTGGATTGCATACTGACTTAATGAATCTTGAAATTTTGTTGGTCACATAATTATGTTCTGCAATAATTCAAAAGCCAATATAAATATATTCTTAGCTTTTTGACGAGGGAACCAGGATGATGCTACTGTAACTTTGGTTTTGCCTACAAAAGAATGTCATCCCTGCTGCAATCTATTAGACCAATGAGAAATAGGCTAGTTAAGGGAATAATTTTGATTATTATTTCAAATAAATAAAATTTTGTTATTGATTAGGGGTGGTAATCTTTTGGAATCTCTCGATTTGATTAAAATCGATTCTTGGGGTCACGATTCAATTAAAAAAAACGATTCTCGATTTTGATTCAATATGTATTTGTTTTTGAATTTATGTAATTTATTTGGTTGATATCTGGCAACCCTTCACTGGAGCTTTACTTAAGAGAGGAAAGAGGTCAGAACTGAAGACAGTAGATAGAAGGAGAGCAGGAGTATGCAAACTGAACAGCAGCTACTGTAAGTGGAGTTATTTAATAAGGTACTTACCTTATTAAGAGAGAATCCGGTGGAGACTGAGACGCCATCGCTGCTCAGCCTTTTATATTCGCCTCTCACGGCTTGAGCACTCACATGTCTTTTGCATCAGCAAAATGTGTGATTATCATTGGCCAAGTATTTGGAGTTGGAAAAATCCTAATACTCGCTGTTGCAATCTCAATATTTAGTGATTTAACCTCAGGTACAGGATATGTTTATATGCTTTTACAAGCAGGTATTGTCCGTTATCATGGCAACCGCTTACACATCCACGTTGAACGCGCTTCTCATTGTGTAAAAACGACAAAAAAAAAGTGCCGGACTGCCAGTAATTATACATTATTTAAGGATATTTTTTTTTATTTGTTAAAGGGATAGTTCACCCAAAAATGAAAATCACCCCATGATTTACTCACCCTCAAGCCATCTTAGGTGTATATGACATTCTTCTTTCTGACGAATACAGTCAGTTATATTAAAAAATGTCTTGCCTCTTCCAAGCTTTATAATGGCAGTGAATGGCCGTTTCTGTTTTGAAGTCCATAAAAGTGCATTCATCCATGATAAAAGTAATCCACACGGCTCTGGGGCATTAATAAATGCCTTCTGAAGTGAAGCGACGCATTCGTGTAAGAAAGAAAAATCCATATTTAAAAAGTTATCGACTAAAATAACTAGCTTCCGGCAGATGGACTACGCAAGTCGACTTACGCCAAAAGAGTAACACTTGACGAGGTAGGAGTAGCGTAAGCTTTGATGCCTCTTGCGGTTAAAACTAATAGGGCTGGGCAACAAACTCAAGCACCTCCGACATTTCTCTTTAAAAATTGTCGTTTTAGACTTCTAATTCGTGACTGGTATTTAGTTTTGGTCTATCCTCTGCGCTTCCGCGTTTGTCATTATGTGTGCGTCAAGGGTTACTCTTTCGCCGTAAATCGATGTGTACGGCCGTGTGCCGGAAGCTAGTTATTTTAGTCGATAACGTTTTAAATATGGATCTTTTTCTTACAACGAACGCGTCTCTTCACTTCAGAAGGCCTTTATTAATCATCATGGGGTAATTTTCATTTTTGGGTGAACTATCCCTTTAAATATTGATATGGAACTGCTTAATTTGTCCCCCGTTGCAAGCCTGTGCATTCTCTAAACTGGTGCTGCACTGTTCTTTGTTTTGTTATTAGCAAACCTTTAGAATTATAGTTTTTTTTTTTTTTTATGAATCAATTCGAATTGTTAGAAGATAGAATCGTGATTCATATGTTAAAGGTACCTTAAAAATATACAGACTTTTGTGTGCGCACGAGAAACACGAGGCATCTCCATTACAATTTCCGGTTTATGTAGCCTATACTATAACCTATTTCTTTTGTGTGTAAAAATTTGGCTTTCGTTAGGGCAGTATATAATATCACAGGCTTATGTCCGCTTTAACACATCCTCTGTGATGGCCGAGAAACCGTATCGTGAAATGGGTTAATGGTGCAATACGGCTGTGTGCATTGACATATTTGCCAATGTTTCTTGTGCGCAAGCGAAAGTGTGTCTATTTTTTATTTATTTTTTGGAAAAGGTCCCTTTAGTGGCTCCGTAGTTCGAAGTATAATCTGTTAAATACTTACACAAAGTGCATTTACTCTAAATCCATTTGTGGTTTATTCTAAATGAATCTAAGTAGAGGGAAAGCTCATATTTCTTGTTTTATTATTTTTTTCAGTGCATTGACACTGTATCAATCCTCCAGAGAGCCAGAGTTGAATAGCCTGTAAAAAACAGTTTAGTTTAGTTATATATGAAATATAACTAAAAAACACAAAGAAACTAAAGCTATGCATATTTTTTTAATGCATAATGTCATCACGTTTTCTCTGATATCTGAGCTGCTGAAATATTATTTATATTTATTTTATGTTCCTTGAAACATGATTCATATCATATTTTTCCTTTGACACATGCATGGTTGCTGTTGGCTTATCAGCTAAACTATGTCTCTCTCAGTCACAAATCCATGCCTTGAACTTAAAATGTCACTATTATGCTTTTTTGTATATTACTACTATACATCGTTAGATCGAGATATCGCAATATAAAAATGTGGCGAAATGTTTGAATTTTTGAAAATGTAGCTAGCTGAGTAAGATTTCCCTGTAACTGACAGGAAACATGATCTAATAATGTGTCATCATCACAAGTGTCTTACTTCACGTTACCAATCCCGTCTCCTCCCTACTGACAGCCAAGGCATTGTTTTCTTCCATGGTTGTGTAACCATGTCAACATAGTTGATCATAGACATCTCTGAACAAAGATTCCTTGTGTGAGGTAAACGTGTTGAATGCCAACATTCCATGTCAGTTATTCCGTCTGAGTTGTAGCTCGAATGCAACTACTAGGAAATGTATGTCGTCTGAAACTACCCTGTTACGAATAGCATAGCTTAGTTCCGTGATCAGTACAACATTAAACATGTTGATTCTAGTTCTATTTTTTGGCTTGTGTCATGAAATATAACTTTCTTTTGACATTTGCACTTTCATTGTTACTGTACATGGAATAAGAGCCATGCGTCTCAGAACTATATTGTCCTTCTTCTAATATTACTAGGCAACAGTTTTATGAAATAGTTTTCAGAAATTGCATTAATAAATGTTTTTAGAAATGTGGGAAAATGTTAAGAATCTTTATCAAATATCAAACTTAAATATCTTATCAAGTTTGTTTTTGTTTAATTGTATACATTTGTGAAATGTATTTATGAATATAACTTTGTATTGTGTATATAGCTAAAAAATACACTACTGTTCAAAAGTTTAATAAATATGATTCACAAGAATAATATGACATATTACAATTGAATAACTGTTTTCTTTTTTAATTTATATTCAAATGTTTTTTTTTATTTTTTTTCCTGCACTGTAAAAAAAAAAAAAAAAAAAACTTAAGTTACGTTGCTACCTTAAATTTGTAAGAACAATCAGCTGTGCTATATACAGTAAGTCATCTAAACTAAAATTATATTAAAGGGATAGTTAATTACTTTCATTAACTACTGACCCTCATGTCGTTCCAAACTTGTAAGACTTTCGTTCATCTTCTGAACACAAATGAAGATCTTTTTTTAATGAAATCTGAGAGCTCTCTGTCCCTCCATTGACCGCTACGCAACTGACACTTTGATGCTTAAAAAGGTAAATAAAGAGATTGTAAAACGAATCCATATGAATTGAGTGTTTTAGTCCAAATTTTCTGAAGAGACAATCGCTTAATATGATGAGCAGACTGAATTTAGGCTTTTATTCACTTAAACGTGGTAAACGTAAGCTCAAGGATGTTTGCTTGGCATGCCAGAACCAATTAGGCCTAGGTTTATTTTCGTGTTACGCTGCACATTTGAGCTTCTGCAAGAATGAATGAAGTTATAATCAATGAAGTTTGTTCCCGTGCAACAAGCAGGTTCGGTTGAGCTTCTGTTTGTGTTCGCTGATCGATGTTATATGTGAATAAAAGCCTAAATGAAATCTGTTCATCATATAAAGCGATTCTATCTCTTCAGAAAATTTGGACTAAACCGCTCAATTCATACGGATTAGTTTTACGACCTCTTTATGAACGTTGCGTAGACTGTCAGCGGAGGGACTGAAAGGTACCAGATTTCATAAAAAAATCTTCATTTGTGTTCCGAAGATGAACGGAATTCTTACAGGTTTAGAACGAGTAATGACATCATTTTCACTTTTGAGTGAACTATCCCTTTAATTACATTAAACTGCTATATATATATATATATATATATATATATATATATATATATATATATATATGTATATGTGTGTGTGTGTGTGTATATGTATATATATATATATATATATATATATAATATTATTATTATTATTATCATTATTATTGTTGTTGTTGTTGTTATTATTATTATATATATATATATATTTTTTTTTTAGCAGCAATTACTCTAGTGTTCAATGTAAAAAATACATTTCTTCTTATCAGCAATGTTAAACACTGCTGTGCTTCATTTTTTATTTATTTTTTTTGATAGAAAGTTCAAAAGAACACTTTATTTGAAATAGAAATATTGCTGACCCTAACCATTTGAATGGTAGTGTCAATCAAAAGGCTTTTTTTAATTTTTTTTAAAGAGATCTCTTAAATTGTTAGGGATGTTTGTTCTGTCTCAAGTCTGCATACTACTTTAGAAGTATTTCTCAAGCAGAAGTTTGGTTAAACAAATAAAACACAAGCCTATTTTCGGTATCTGCATGATCCACTTCATGCCCCTTAAACCCAAACTAGCACTCCACAACTTTGTTTTTCCGCCTCTTGAGCCGAGTGCTACTCCACACGTACACACAACAGGGCTTTTTTTTTTTCTTACCATGATTTGTTAAGCATTTAGTGTGAGGCTTAGGTCTAAGAGCATATAATAGGATGTATTGGTCCAAATAGCCTGTCGAGTTGTATCCTGTTGTTGTTATTGATCTGTCAAGCTTGTAACAGCGCTCCGGTGAGACTGAGTAGCCTGTAATTTGGTGGGTGGTTAAATGTGCCCTGCTGTCTCAGCTTCTGTTGCCATTGATCATATGTGTGTAGTGTAAGCTATTTTACCCACTGAAACAAGTGTCCCCATACAGTAGAAATTAAAGACTTCTTTGAGGTTGGTCATCTTTGAAAGTTTTAAGCTCCCTGCTCTGAGTGCCATTCATCTGTGGAGAACTGAGCTCTGTGGAGAACAGACACAAACATGCTTCTGTAGTCTCAGTATTTAAAAATGGGATAGTGGTAGTAAGTAGCTTAAGTCTTCATACATTTTGGGTCCAAAGTGAATTAAGTTTCTGTTGAGGCTATTATGTCATTTTTGCGTTGTAGCCATTCTCATTATGTCATTTCTCCACATTGTTGCAGGTACAGGAACCTTTGGAAGGGTTTTTCTGGTGAAGGATAAAAAGACAAGAGGTTTCTTTGCTCTGAAGGCGATGAAGATCCCAGATGTTATTCGTCTAAAGCAGGAGCAACACGTACATAATGAGAAAGAGGTTTTGATGGAGGTGAACCATCCTTTCCTTGTCAGACTGTGAGTAAACACTACACAACATTAACAAATAGGCTAACAGAATTGAGAACACTGTTTAATACACTGTTATCTCATAAACATACAATGGGTTATGATCTGAACTCAGAAGTGAAGACCAGGAGACTTGGTTGTATCTTCAGCAGGATTCTTTATTGAGAACACGAGCTGTCTGTAGCTGCAGTCATCAAGTCTAACTAAGGCAGTGTACATTGTAGTTTATATATATTTAGAGGGCAGTGCTTAGAAATGGAGACAAAGCACCTGGGTGACGACCTTAAACAAAGCATGCAAATGAAGTATACAGCTATAGGAAACTCTTCAAAATTAACAAACTAGACTCTAGAGTGTTGCCAATCCTAATCCAATCAGCATAACTATTCAAAGACTGGGACAGGGGCTCCAAGAGCCAAAGGGTGAGAGTCTCAGTAATCTGACTCATTTAACTTACAATAGAGAGAAAAGGACTGGCAGGAATCTCTTGCTGGAAACGTTGCTTAACAGCTGATATCTTCATCATAACCTTAAATGCTAAATTCAGTGTACTCTACCTTAGTTTTTCATGTTATGTTATTTAAGGACATAAGATCAGCAGATCTTATACAGATTCTTAAATTTGTAACTCCACAGTATAAACATTTCAGTGTGCTGTAAACATTTAAACGTGCTGAAGTACCAAACATATCAATGTCAAATGTTGTTTGACCAGCTACAATCACTTTAGTCAATTCAGAACATTGGATTTGCTATATTTAAACCTATTAGGGTTAGGGTTATTATTAAATATTTCTAAATATAGATACTGATCTATACTTGTGGTTCTCAGCCAGGGGGGCCTCAAGAAAAAATCAAGATATTTCTTATTTTAATTCAACCCCTTAACAACTTTTTTCTTTTCTTTTGAAGAACGAGGGATATATTAGAACAAACCGGGATATATGAGGTAGCCTAATTTTAAAAGTATGATTTCTAGACCTGGAAAAGTAAAAAAAAAAAAAATGAATAAAATTGTATTATTTAATTGTGTAATGCTTTAGTAATTTAAGTCCAAGTCTAATAATGTACAGCTTTTAGCCTGTCTGCCTCCAAGCTCATGGCAAGTACTTGTACCATATTTACAAATCACATGTAAATATGATGTGGACATTTTTTTCAGGTACTGGACGCATCACGATGATCGCTTGCTGTACATGTTGATGGAATACGTGAATGGTGGTGAACTCTTCAGCTATTTACGCAGCCGAGGACGTTTCAGTAACAGCACCGGAATGTTTTACTCAGCTGAAATCGTGTGCGCCATTGAATACCTTCACTCCAAAGAAATAGTCTACAGAGACCTGAAACCAGAGAATATACTGCTGGACAGTGAGGGGCACATTCGACTGACAGATTTCGGGTTTGCTAAGAAGCTCACAGAAAGGTATGTTTTCATTGGTTATCTATACAATATTTGTGTACATGCAATATACAGTATACATACTGTTCAAAAGTTTGTGGCTGGTAAGATTTGTTTTATGTTTTTGAAAGAAGTCTCTTATGGTCACCAAGGCTGTAGAATATACAAATTTTGTGATATATTATTACAATTTAAAATAGCTGTTTTCTGTTTTAATATTATGTTTTCTATTTTTTATTCTGAAAGATGATCCTTCAGAAATCATTTTAATATGCTTTGGCGCTCAAGAAACAAGAAATGTATTCTTATTATCAATGTAGAAAATAGTTGTTCCATTTAATGGTTTTGTGGAAATGGTCATAGAATTTATACAAGGTTGAATTATGTGCTAATGTGCTCGTTAAAGTGCTCAGAGTCCAAATACCAATACCGTGAAGGATTAGAGCTGCAGACAGTTGTGTAGGTTCTCATATTTAGTCTCTAAAAATGGCATTGGTGCATTCCTACCTCAAACAGTCAACATATGATGGAATTTGACTGCAGATATCACACCTTTTTTCTATTTGTTGAATTAGTACATTGAAGTATACAATTTCTGCTTAATGCACTCCTAACATTGTTGGGTGTAATGCATAACTAAGTCATTTTCCTCTGAAAAAGTAAAGCAAGGGACTACTAATATTTTTTCTGTCATTTAAAGGGTTAGTTCACCCAAAATTGGAAAAACAAATTGTCATCAATTACTCACCCTCATGTCGTACCAAACCTGTAAGACTTTCGTTCATCTTTGAAATGAATAAAATCTGAGCGATTTCTGTCCCTCCATTGACAGTCCACGCAACTACCAATTTGTTGCTTCAAAAAAGTTTATAAAGAGATCATAAAACTAATTAATATGAATTGAGTGGTTTAGTATAAATTTTCTTGATCACTTTATGACGAACAGATTAAATTTAGGCTTTAATTCACATATAAACATTGATCAGCAAACCTAAACAGAAACTCAAACATGCTGCGTAACAAAATAATGAACCTAATTTTCCGTATCTGATCTGTGCGTTGATGAATGTTTATATGTGAATAAAAGCCTAAATTAAATATGTTTATCATATAAAGTGATCGTGTCTCTTCAGAAAATTAGGACTAAGCTACTAAATTCACATGGATTAGTTTTACAAACCTCTTTATAAACTTTTTGAGGCGTCAAAGTGGTAGTTGCATGGACTGTCGATGGAGGGACCAAAATCTCTCAGTTTTAATTAAAATATGTCCATTTGTGTTTTAAAAGATGAACAAATGTTATATGGATTTGGAACGACGTGAGGTTAAGTAAATGATGACAGAATTTTCATTTTTGGGTGAACTATCCTTTTAATTACAGTTACTTCTGATGTAATTGCATTAAATCAACCCTCTACGGACACACTGAAGCTTGAGTCGCCATTGGCTAGTACATTTTTTATTTTACTCGCCAGACTTTTTACATGAAATGCAAGAACAATGCAAGTGAAAAAAAAAAATTATACATAAATATAAAATATAATTTCAAACACTATTAAAGACAAGTAAACAGTCCGTAATAAAATAAGAGCAAGTAATCAAACTACAAGCAATAGCACAAATAAAAACAATAGAATAAAGATACAAATTTTAATTGCTTTTCATGTTTTTCAGGTAGATCTAACAGTAGTTAGATACAGATTAGGTAGATTAGGTACAGAAATTGAATAAAGTAATCAAATGTAAAATAACACTGCATAGTTTCACTGTATAAATTAAAAATATATTAATCTTTATTAAAGTTACAAAGTTATTTAGTTTTTTTTTTTTTTTTTTGCAGTTCTTTTGTTGTTTTAAACATTAACATTAAAAACACAGACAGCAGTAGGTATATTAGGCTGCTGTCACTTTAAGACATCATGCATGGATCCAATATACTGATAATGTTACACATGCATTTTCTATCAACTGTTTACGTTCACAAGAAGACGTGAAAGAGCTCAAATCAGTATTTCGTCACTTTCATGACGATGCAGCACTGGCCCGATCAGGGCCGTGACAGTTCTGTCAACTCTTGGTCATCAGGCAGTCCTGTCGAGCCCTGCACTTAGATCTAGCGTGTCAATTCTCTTTACATGGCATGTGTAAAAGCCTCATCTCTCGTGTGAGAGAAAGCGACAAAGGGTGCTCTGCTCTCAGCCAAGCGATGGTGCATAAAGCTTTGCTGACAATGAAAATTTATTTTCCCTCTAACTCAATCTCAGGTAACTGAAATCATACAATTTACTAGCCATTGGCTATTTAAAGACATTTTTAGTCACCTAGCATGAAATTTGGTCGCATATGTGAGTAATTTACTTTCAGTGTAGAAGGTTGTAAATGCTGTATAGTCTATAGAAACAATATGTGATTTAACATCACAATTTCATGTGTATTGTTAAAATGTATGTTTTTAATTTAACATTCTCCCTTTAAAGGGGCTATATGCAACTGTTTCCCCAAAATAAACGTAACAATAGCCTTTTTATTTGACCATGTATGACTCAAACATCTCCTGATGAGCATACTGACACCTTGTCTGCTCACAGTGGGTGCACCTATAAGCCTGTATCCTATTTTTCCTATTTTCTGTCGGGTCGGATTTTTCGCGCGCTGTCTGCAGATGTGACGTCAAGCGCGTTCATGTTAAACGTTTCAGATCACTCTGCCACCACCGCTAGTCAGCAAACAAACTTAGTTTCTCAAACAATATATGCATTTGACTGTTCTTACCTCTGTAAACATAATGTTGACTTCTTTGCAGCGGATGACTTGTGAAGTGTGCACGTACGAGAGCGAGCAGAAAGGAAGAGCAGTTCCGTTTTTTGGCCACAGGTGTCAGTCGCGAGTTTAAATTTCAGAAAAAAGCATATAGCCCCTTTAAATACTTAGTCAGTTCAAAAATAATGTATGCAATTTTATATTATTTTATTTAAAATAATTAAAAGAGAAGTTTCATGCTCCTTGTTCAACTGGTCGAGGTTGATATGGGATTTAGAAAGTAAGTAATAAGTAATGCAATACTTTTTAGAGAGGGTAATTAGTACAGTAATCTAATTACACTGTTGAAGATGTAATGAGTAGCTAGTAACTATTACTTGGTAACACTTTAGTTTAGGGTCCAATTCTCACTATTAACCTGTTGCTTATTAGCATGCATATTACTAGGATACTTGCTGTCTATTAGTACTTATAAATCATATATTAATGCCTTATTCCGCATGACCATATTCTACATCCCTTAATCCTACCCAATACCTAAACTTATCAACTACCTTACTAACTATTAATAAGCAGTAATTAGGAGTTTATTGAGGCACAAGTCGTAGTTAATAGTAGAGATGCACCGATTACAATTTTCTGGGCCGATTCCGATTTCCGATTTTTCATTAAGTTTGACCTGCCGATGCCGATTTTAGCCGATTCCGATTTCTTTTTTTCTAACCACTTTACAGCACACACAAATATTTATTTTATATCTTTTCTGTAATAGAACATTTTACAATTTGCATACATATTTTTTTGAACAGATAAACGCTATAAAATAGAACTATATAAATTACTCCAGGTGTGGGTAATTCAAGCATCTAAAGTGCAGTGTTATGGAAGAACCATTTCCTTTTCACATTCAATATCCAATATTTTTTTATATATGTATTTAGCAAACTAAACGTCTGTATGAAAACAGGGAATGGCAATAAAATAATAAAATAAAAAATAAATAGCCTTGCAGTATAAAGATATTTCTCAAAGCACTCACACACAGGCCTATTGCAATCACTTGTACAAACTGAATAATAAAACAAGTTTAAATGGGTACATTTTCTATAAATATTAGTCTTCGTTTTCTTTTCTGACATAAAACACGCAAATTCTGTGCATTTTGGGCGCTTTTTTGTGAAACCCTATTTAGGCTATTTTATCCATTTAATTGAGCGTGAGCAGTGCAGCAAATAGACGCGCTTCACTGCTCGCGACGCTCCTGCTTGACGCTCACGCGCTGCTCCCGCTCCCGTTGTGAAAGCACTCATCGATTAACATGCACGCTGAGAAAAAAAAATACGCACTTGCGGTCTGAACGGACGTAATTCACGAAGTTTCCTACATGTGTGTTCCGTGTGCACCGTGTGCACGTGTGATTCTGATGTTGCGCGATGCTAATCATGCGGCGCCCGAGTGCATTTGACCGGCATAAAATCGGCATTTGTCAGACTGACCGGCCGGTCGCCGGTCACGGCCGATCACGTGAAAATCGGCCAATTCCGGTCACTAGCCGATCAATCGGTGCATCCCTAGTTAATAGTTAGAATTGAACCCTAATCTAAAGTGTGACCATGTATTTTTTTTTAGAGTAATTTACCCAACACCTACTCTTGAGGAGTATCTATTGATGTTGTGAAATCTCTTTTAAATGCATTAACCAGGGAGAGAAATAGCTGAGCGGCAGTTATCTGAAGTGTGCGTCCTTGATGATTATAGTTGATTTTAAGATTGGCATGCTCCAGAATTTTTACATTCTTTTCATGGCATTTTAACATTCCTAGTGTTTTCATTGTCAAATTAAATGTAAACCATACGTCCTGCATTGCTGAAATTCTGTAGGCGATCAAATTCATTTCAGGTTTTTTTTCTGAATCTCAGCTGTGATGTTAGGGTATGTAGAATGGGCTCAGAAACAAACCGCCACGTCACTCTTCATCCTTCAAAAATCCCTCTTCTTTTATTCTTCACTCATACAGTGTGACTTCCCCTACAAAAGTCTTAAAGAAGTGCTTCTCTGTGGGTATTCAAGCTGTCCTAATATGAGCCTCTTTAACAAAAAAGGCGGCTTTGTTTGGCCCCAGAGCATCCACCAACCTACCGTTATTAATTATGAAAAAAGGGAGTAACCTTTTTGAAATTGAAAATCCCTCTGGTTGTGCCCTCTCTATTATCTTTCAAATAAAAAAGAATGAGAGATTGTGTGTTGTGTGTTTGTTTGTATGTTTGTGTGTATCCATCTGCAGTGCAGAGTACTGCAGTCAGTGCTTTTTCAGAGCAACCCATGACCCCTCTGGTGTGTATGCATAATGGGTCATGGTTCTGTTTCTCTGTACATGGGGAAGGGGCACAGTACAACGAGGGCCTGAATGTGATGCGCAAGTGACCCACATATAGAAACTCAAACCAGTGCCACTAGTCCAGTGGGGAACACAGCGGTCCCTTCAAGCAGCAGCTTTGGATTTTCCAGTTTGAGTAGATAACATTTAGATAGATTGTCATGTGGCAACAATGCCATCTGGTGGCTATTGTTGCATTTGGCATTACAGACCGGGATATTTGCTGTTTTTCTTGATTGATGGCCATTTAAAGTGGCTGTATTGTTAAGATCAGGACAGGATGAGGACTTTGGAAATCTGGTCCTACAACAGGCATGACAGGGTTTTTTTTTTGGGGGGGGGGTCTTGTTTTTTCTTTTATCTTGTCAGATTGTCTGCTCAAGATGAGAGCTTATTGTTGTACCACAGTTACTGATGGATTGCAGGGTTCTTATTGTGGTCGTATTTGTAGTTGAAGGAGGGAACTTGTCAAACGGTAGCTGCACAGCTTTGAGAGGCCAATCAAAAAGAAAACATAAAAAGGAATAGGAGAAAAGTCACCATCACAACAGCGTTGACATCCTAAAGGTCCATTTTGAAAATTCGGCTGTGAATTTTGAGATGTTTACACACTTGTTTCAGCTAGGACAATGACAAAGAGTTACGGATAAAGGTAGGGCAGGCAATTATTTTCATAAACACTTTTTTACGTATCTTCTGTGGAAGTCTCAGGACATTAGTTTCGATGATACGATGTCCTACCTGCCTGTCAGCATATGTCATCAGTCACACATTCCATGAGGCTATGCAGAGTTGTAGACAGACAGTCACTGAGCACTGCAAACAAACAGCAGCCACCTTTTAAGACCCCGATACTTCAAGCGAAACTGAAGAACAAACTGATGTGGCGTAATTTCAAACAAATCAGGCCAAAACGGAGTTCATTTGGAGTTAATTTTGGGTGTTCAAAACATCGTCAAAGTAAACTTTCTGGAAAAGTTTGCTACTGTCTGTAAAAGTGCTATATAAATAAACGTGATGTGACTTTACTAGAGTGCCGAATTGCAGAGCTCATGCAAACATATCCACTTTGCTATGATCACATGCTTTTCTTATGCTTTATTAAAATGCTTGCTGTTTTCTTAATTTTGTTGTGTGTTTATTTTGTTATTGAGAGGAAAGCATGCAGCACATATTTACATATTCTATAGCCTACATAATCTAAACGCTGCTCTCAGCAGTGTAGGCATCTTTGGATGGTCGCTAACAGTATATCACGGGTCATGTATTTCAAACTTCGTTTTACTCCTATAAGCAAAGAATGGAAAAAATCTTTGCCGTGATTATATCGAGGCCTTTACAGTTCCTCCTGAACTAAAACAACAAGCTTATGCTGTGTTCACACCATGTCGTAACTGTAATTACAAGATGGCAACCGGTGAAGTTCTACCCAGAGCTGTTCACTTCCTCAGACTCGGATGTATGCGTTTCTCTTGCAACACTATCGACGCCTAAATTAAACTGCAGACGTCAGGTGGTACAAGTAAGTGCTTTATACGTTGTTTACGTTCATTAATATTGTAATGTTATGTGCTTTGAGACATGAGGTAATTTAACGCTGTCTCTCATGCCGCTTTGCAGACTGCTGTGCGCGTTCTTTTGGAGGAGACTTTGGAGGCTTGCTATTGCTAGCCTCTCCGAAATTGACTATCCTGCCTTTAAATAAAACAGGCTTACATTTTGTAGACACAAACACAGCCATACAGGCAAACATATTGTTAAGTGAGTCATCAGGTGTTCTTATCTTAATAACAGGAACTGATCTTGATAACAGGATCAGTTTCTTCACTGCTCCTATTAGTATGCAGTCTGATATAATTAGTGTAAACATAAATCATCAGAGCCAATTGAAAACCATGTCACACCAAACTTCTCTTGCGGTTCATTGAAATGCTGTTGTGAACTGACACTGAGAGGCTTCAGTTAACACAAGGGAGACTAATCCTCTCTATTACAGAGAGAAGGATTAAAACTATGCAGCTGAGCACAGAAAGATAAAGAAAGAGACTAAAATAGAGAGCAAGAAAATAAGGAAAAGAAATACTGTGAGATATGCACGCAATTTGTTCCAGGCTCTCTAGCGTTTAAGTTTCCTGCTGTCATCATGGCAGCTTTAGGATAGCATCGGCAGTAGTATGGCCCGATGAGCATGCATATATATATATATATATATATATATATATATATATATATATATATATATATATATATATATATATATATATATATATATAATAAAGAGAGAGAGAGAGAGGGAGAATAGAAGGGCCAAGCACTGAACCCTTAGGTACCCCAGTTTTGTGATGCGATTTAAACACCCCTTGAAGAAACTTGAAGAACCTATCTACCCATCAGATGACCTAAAATTCTGCACTCATGCAATATGCTTTGTCCCTCTATCAAATGATTCATTAGCTGAAAAAGGTTATAGACCTGAAAGCTATAATTATCAAAAGGTTAAGTGGAATCCTTTTTTTTCTGTTAAAACTGCAAGCGCAAAATACATTTTTGTTTTACAATTTTTATACAGAATGATTAGTCAACAATTTTCTGATCTTTTACATAACTCACAAAGCTCTTTTACATATTTACGTATCCTTATTGACATTCTGGTATCAACAGCTACAATCTTATAATTCTATTACAAATGGCAGCCATTTGCTGAAGGACAGGTCAACAGACTCATTTATTGACCAGCCCCATGGCCCCAAACAAACACAGATATGTCATTTCACCCCATGGAGCTGCAACTTCTCTGTGTCATCAGAAACCCTCTACTACAAATAAAACATGGTGTAGTGGGCTTTCACCCTGGCTTCTAGCTCAATATACAGTTACACTTATAGTATCCTTGGCTTGAAGTGGATATGCTGTCTCTACCTTAAACCAGCCAATATAATCCGTTCCAGATAGCCAGCTGTCATAAGGTGTACTGTAATTACACCCCTCTGTGTGCTATCTCAGCAGTCACTGCAGTAGCTGGGCTATGTCATATGGCTATGGTTATATCTCTATTTTTTACTGTGTTAAATATATAGGCAAAAAAAAAATATATATATATATATATATATTTCGGTAAATATCTATGTAATAGTGTGATAATGTACATTAACAAAAAATAAACCTCCAACCCTTCTTTTTTTTAACGTAGCACTGGGGGGATTTTTAATCATAGTTAATTTAATGATAAAATTACTATTGTAAAGATACTAATAATACTAATAATATTGCATGTTAGTTTTTTGGAAATTTGACTGTAAAGCACTGAGGTTGAATTGAGATGCAGATACAATTAAGCAATAAGCCCCGCAAAGCCGTGTTTTACAGTGGATTTAGAACAGCTAAGGGGCGTTGTTAGGCACGACGCGGAGCGGATTTTTGTTCAATTTTATCTGCATATCTCTCAATGTAGTTCCAAAGAGGTTGATAAGCAACACATGCAGCAACAAAGAATCACAAACAGCAGTTGCACAGTAAAGGCCCTTGCACACTGAGTCCGAAATTCGCCTCCGAAATCTTCGCGCGTTAAAAAATAAATACGACCTCACGTTATGTCAATCACGCTTGCACACTGCCTCCGAAACTTTCGTCCGTCAAAAAAAAAAATCCGAATCAGGTTGGATTTTCTGCGTTTTTTCGCATCCGTTACAAGCATTTTGAATGGTGTTTTGACAATTCATAGCCACCGAATCACGAATGCGAAAAAACGCATGCGATAATTTCGGACTCAGTGTGCAAGGGCCTTAATACTAATGTAATGCGACCACAGGTGTATGTTTGTTGAGTAATTTACAACGGCTTCGAACGCGGCTCAACCATTCAGAATCAAGGACTGGAACTATCCGTTTTATAATTTACTTTTATTAACAACAGTATTGTGCAAAAACCCAATTTTTGTAGGGAAATTTAAATATTCTACTCTCATTAAATGTTGTTCTCATTGTTCTTCTATAGTATCATACTGAACTGAACAACAGCTTCGGTGATTATAAAATGAGCGCTCTCTACTTGCTTTTTGTAATTCAGTCACAATTTGAAGAAAAGTTGTTGTTTTTCATGAGGCTTTGTGACTTCCTACTTTTTTCCATATATTAGGGAGTGGAAATGGCTAATAAGTCAATAAGTGCTCCTCTGCTGCCATCTACTGGTTATAGTGGTAATTTCATGTCTTTTTTTAATAAAAGTGTTTGTTTGCCGTGGAATGTTAGTTTTCTTACATCTTTAAACTTCATTTTACAAATCATCACATTAAAAATAACATTAAAATTTAGGGATGCACCGATACTGAGCTAATGTACTCGTACTCATAAAAATGCTCCGATACCAACAACCGATACCAGGCAGCGTTTGTACATTTCTGTCCAGATAAAGAAATACTGACAACAGAGAGTATAATGGGGATAAAAAATATTAAATGAAATATAGGAACACCTATAGCTGTGGTGCGAGAGCTGATAAGAGAAAAATGTGCAGTGGATTGAGCGCACAGCGGGACAGATGCGCGAGCGGGTCGAGCGCATCCCTTTTTCACAGATGTCAGTGGCAAAGAAAGTAAAACGAGGCATGTAACTTATTATTAACGTTAACTTCTATTGAATGCTCTTGTGATTGCTGATCATTCACTCAGCACGTTATTTGGATTAAAACTAAATTGTATGTGTGTAAAACATGAACTGTTACCTGATTTATGTATAACGAGTGGTTCTCTACATTATTACTTACAGGATGTTTGCAGGCCAAGCAGTGTCACATACAAGAAGTTCCAACACAAACATCCAAAGCGCTGAATTGAATTGTCTTTTACGTCTTGTGCTTGAACGGACGAATTCACACAAAATTATGTGAAAACGTCTGTCTTGGCAAGTATCCTAGTAAACAAAGTCGGTTAGGCTATATCTCAAGTGAACGTAGACTGTATATTCAAATGGGGTCCGTGCATTCGGTCTTAAAGGGGCAGCAGGTTTTAATGTTTTAATGTTCAATCAAACAAAGGACAAATAAATTACTCACTGCTCTTGACTAAAATAAAAAGATCCATATATATTTAATTTATACAGTAATGAATATGCAGTGTTTTTTTCACATTTGATTGGTTACTGTAGTTTCAGAATTGGAATAAATAATTGATATTTCACTTGTTTCTAAACATTTGTACCACTGACCCAATCTTTAGCACTGAGCCCCTCTGGAGCAGCTCTAAATATGTGCTGTACTGTTAAATGAAAGATAAAATCTGGTAGAGCAATATTTAGCAGGCTTTTAGCAAAAGCATTTTAGCAGGCTTTATTAAGCATGAAAACTTAGCCAACTAAGTTAGCTTAGCCAAATAATAATATGTATATTCTTTTGGTTTCTCTACCAGTACATTTAAAAATTACAAATGCAGTAAAAATACAGGTTACGGTATCGGTATCGGCGAGTACCAAAAATTACTGTATCGGTATCGGACTCATTCTGGAAAAAGTGGTATCGGTGCATCCCTAATAAAATTGGATAATATTTAGAGATTTGTAGTGTTGAAAAAAGTGATGCACTTTAAAAAGCCCTTGAAAAGTTTTTGACTTTCACTTTCAAAAGGCTGTACGAACCCTGAGATAAATAATGTAAAAACTTTGACTATTAGGCCTACTGCCACAATACAATGGTTACAGTTAGCGTTTCTATATTAAATCCATGGTGAATGATTTGTGGACTGGAAAGCCTTCTATAACTTGTTCATTCATGGCACAATGTCTCTCCTGGTTTCCACGTCAGCGCGGTTTTATATCCGTGGTTTATAACAGATAATTCTGCACCGAATTTGAATGCTTCACACTAGATCTTGCTGCGAACTCTTTCTCACTGGATCTCACAGCGCTGTGTAACGGTGTCGCATGTTCAAGATCGCACACAAGTTAACATGTTCTGAGCTCTGCGCTGTCTATTATTGCTCCGAGCTGATAATTTGTCGTTAATTTTCCATTTGATATTTTTTGAATGCAACTGGATTTTCTTATCAGTTGGGCAACGTGTTGGTGGGACCAGTGCGACCTCCAACAAAATGTAGTCGCACTGGCATGAAAAAAGTTTGGGGGTCAATAATAATTATTGCAATTATTATTTGCAATGACTGGCTGAGTACTTGTGCAAAAGACGTCAAGTTTTTATTTATTTGTTTGTTTGTTTGTTTGTTTATTTATCTATTTTGCGTGATAATATTATTATAAACATAGCAATTTGAGTGAAATTTTAACTAGAAACATTGACAAATTTAGGAATGTTTAATATTTAATATGTCCCATTTTTGCTTTACTGATCAAAGCACTCAGGCTGACATAAACTCCACATTGTGGGCAAAAACTGACGATTTGATGTAATCTAGCATGAACTGAGGATGTCCCAAAGAGGATAGTGTGCTCTAATGAAAGCAAGAAAATCTGACATTTTAATAAAGGTGTAGTCCACCCAAAAATGTAAATTGCAGGGATTAAAGTTCTTCGGCACTGCGACGGATTTCCGTTAATTGCAGAGAGTCTATGACGGATTTCCGTCAATATCAGGGTTCCCCCCTAACCTGGGTGCCAGCCCGAACCCCGCCCACAAAATTTTTTGGTCGGGAAGTTCGGTCTGGACTCGATCCATTGAGGAGTAATTATGCTCGGCTCCCAAAATGCCGAGCCAATCAAATTGCCAGGGCGGGCTTTAATCTATGATGGACAGATGATCTGCGGTTACGTAATCACCCACGTCATCAAAGAGCGGTTGGGTTGAATTAGTTTACAATAAAGATGACTGCCGCTGGAGAATTGAGATTTCACACTTACAAATAAGTCAGATAGAATAAATGCGTATATGAGATTTAACGAGTTCACACAAATAAGTCAGATAAATGCGTATATGACGTGCTGTCCGAGGAGAGGGCTGTGGGCTCGGTAGCCATTCTCCCCCCGTGTTCCTGGTTGTGAGAGAACAAGCCAAGACAAGAGTGAGGATTCGGGGTGGTGGAGGGATGCTGAAAAACTGTCAAGGAGTGTTAGGTAAGTTGACAGAGTGATTAAGCTTCCTCATGCTGATAGATAGGGTAACGTTAGACATGGTATTGTTTGATGACAAGTTGATATTGGATTGATTATTTGTACGTGCTCCTCCCGAACTTTGTTTATGAAACATCATGTGTAGATTCCGCCATCGCGTCTGTTATAGAAGATATTGACAGCGCATTCATTTTAAAAGAGGAACAGAGAGCCGCAACATTTTGTTGGTTGAAAATATGAATGAAGAACATAGTCATTTACTCCGTTGCTCTGATTGGTTGTAGGTCTATCCAATTGAGTGCAGAGTTTTTTGTTTTTTTCCTGGTTCGGTTGAGACACGCCCCATAATCAAAGCTCAATGGAGCAGTATCGGACTCACATTCTGACTAGAATATGAGTATGACGAAGTCAGGCTAGTTCCCCCCTGCCCTTATGTCTTAAATTCACTTTTCATAATTTTAAGGCTGCAAATATGCTTACATGTTTCACATAGTGTAATAAATGTCTTAATTTTAGTTTGAATGGGTCTTCAATTAAGGAAGGACGAGGTGTATTCACCCTGCTTAGGGGGATGTGATCAAAGCCTGGAGTGGAGCAAAAGCACGTTCCTCTCTCCACTCTAACACTTTGCGCGAATTATGGGTGTAACTTCCGTTAAGCTGTAAACAATCAGTGAAAAAGGCTCGCTCTATACACTTTTTTTACAATTACAGGTATTGCATACTGTGCCCATGAGATTAACATTATTACAATGTATTCCTATTTAACACATATACATGTTCTTTGCTAATTATTTAGCTCAATTTAACAACACAAGCACCTATAAAATATAACTCCATAATAGTAGTATTGTATAAATATTAATATTTGTATATGGTCCTCGAATATGTTATATTTCACCAGTATCAGCACTGGGAGTTTTCACTGTTCGTATCACTCCGTTTTGTCTGTGTTTACGCAACTTGCATCATTAAGCCAGTAGGTGGCGACAAGTGACTGCCTTTATGAGTGAGTATTTGAACCATTAAATGAACAGATTAGTCCAAAAACATTGATTAATTAAGGAAAAAACAGGTTGCTGAAACCAATCTTTCATGCTCATATAAATTGCTCATTTGCCTCTGGATACTGTATGCATGTCCCCGAACCCCCCTAGCAAGATCCCTTTAGCAAGGACCTCTGTTTGTATGACTACATCACAAAGAGTCAAGTCTTGTAAAATGATTAGATTGAAAACATTGAAATTTCACAAAAGTGTGTAAATAATAGAAATAAAGTTCAAAATGGCCTTTCTTTAAATGCAAATGTTCTTTGAGTATTTCATTTGTGAAGGTAAAGCATGTGCTCACTATACTCCTAATTACAAGAAGAAGAACATTTTCACACTGGGTGTGTGACAGGGTGTGGAATGGGGTTTGGCCGAGGAAAATTTTTCAGTCAAAAGATTTTTTTTTTTTTTGCTTTAATCCCTGAAATTGTCATAATTTAGTTTACTATATCAATTATGTAACTCCAAACTTGTAAAATATTATTTCTTCTGTGGAACATAAAATATATTTTGTGAGAAGTGTCTGTTTTTTTTTTGTTTTTTTTTGTCTTTAACATAAAACATGGTCAACTTCAAAAAATGTTGCTCTTTCTGTCCATCACTTTTTTATTATTTCTTTCTTTACAGGACCTGGACTCTATGTGGTACTCCTGAATATTTGGCTCCTGAAGTGATCCAGAGTAAAGGTCATGGGCGAGCTGTGGATTGGTGGGCTCTCGGTGTGCTCATCTTTGAAATGCTAGCAGGGTAAGACCAAATGTTCATTTATATTTTACAGAGTCTGTGTACCCCTGGAAGTTTGTAAATTACTGAAGGGGGTCCAGAGAGATGAATAAAGCATATTTTTGGCTAAACATTTGCTAATGATCTGAGTATACATTTTATATATGTAATAGTTTTAGTTGGTGGTTTTTACTGAATGCTATTACTAAGTTTTACCCCCTTATATATATATATATGCTTATTTTTTTCATCTAAAAGTGACTTTCCTTACATTTGTTCTTAAAAAAATTGAGAATCTAAAATCCTGACAACTACTTTCCAAGTATTACCAAGTATTTTCCAAGGCCAACTTAACTGGCCTTCAGCTAATGGGAACTTTTAAAAAACCAGTGATGAATAAATACATTGAAATAAATAACAGTTGCCATTCCATCATGTATGGCTCAGACTGAATTTGTATTGGTGTGTGGTCAGGAGGGATCGGCTCTTGTCAAAAATACACCACTAGAGGGCAGCAGTGGAATATTGAGCTCTGCCAAGGGCCTAAACCTCCTTGTGCATGTCTCAGTGTCCTTTTTCAGTGCTGTCTTGAAATGTATCCGTATTGTGATATTCATCCTTATTTGCATTGACGTTAATTCCTGCAGCCTATACTCAGCATGCACAAACTGGCATATTTAATATGCACACAGATAATCTGCTCGCATTTACAGTATCTCAGGGGGCGGATGTGTATCTTGGAATAGATCTTGTTTACAAAAAGATTACATCCAGATTAATCTGTTATTGCCAACACATGTGGGCATAAATGTGTGGTAGAACAGCATGTAAAATTTGTAGATCAATTTTTGGCAAATTATATGTTATATTTTTACTTCTCGATCAGCAAGTTCCACACTGCTAGCCTAGAAATCTAGACGCACCCTAGCGGCAGCAAATGCAATTTGCAGCCAGGGTCGTCTAGCAACTCTCCGTTGGCTTGCGAGATGGAAAAATCAAACTCTAGTCAGGCCAATCACATCGTGTATAGAGTCGGTGGGCGGGCTTAACATGATGACAGCAGAGTTGCGACGGTTCTGCATAACAGCGGTCTTTCGAAACGACTTTGGGCCGTGACTCTGGAAGACTTGGAGTTAAGCTTTTCTTTGAGAAAAGAACAAAGAACGACACTGAAGTCATTCTTAAAAAAGGAAGATGTGTTCAGAGTTTTGCCGACAGGATAAAAAGTTTCATCTAACAACTAGCTCCGCTGGTGGGAAAACGCTCTGGTTGGTTGTAGCGCTATCCTATTGCGTGCATAGGGAATTTGAAAGACAACCGTTTATCCCGCCCCTCGGATTGAGCGCTGCCAATGGTGTGTTCCCAGACCCAACATTTTGATGTGGGTCTGGCTTGTCAGGATTCCACACAGCTGCACTTTGTCCATAATCTTTGCACAAGAAAATGTGTTCATTTTGTCACATGGACTCCAAAGCCGGTGTGAAAATAAACTTCTTCCCTCCTGGTATAATTTTGGATGCTGTAGTGTATATCCATTCCAAACTGCTCCATTCTCCCACCTGCATGTTGCTGGATCTAAATCTGCCCTAGAGCTTTCACAGGCTCTCGTCTGGAGGAAAGAGTGACCCACCCTCTTCATTCATCCCAGACTTCTTTTGAAGTATTTGCTTCTGCAAGTCAGTGAGAGAAAAAGACCTGGTCCCTTAGTTTTCCAAGAGACAGACACACGGACATTGGCTCAGCTTGCCCAGACATACAAAAGCTCTCTTCAGTCGTATCTGGGACTGTGTGTTTGTCTGTTTGAATGTTAAAGGTTGTTTGACTCTCCTTTACAGGAAATATATAGCAAGAGTTGAAATAGTTCCTCCAATGGGGTAGCAACCTCAATGTAGTGACCGACCGTGCATGTGGGTGTGAGCAGATGTCTTGTGGGTGTGTTCGTATTTCTGTCCTAACTACTTTTAAGGATAAAATTGGTGAAAATGTCAGCTAAGTCTGAGCAAAAACTTTTAGAATTGCATTTAAAAGCAAAAATGGTTCACAAACCAGGGTTTCCAGAAGATGTATTTTGAATTAAGGATTGGGTTAGGGTAGGATTGGGTATCGTTTGAATTTTAACAATTCCGATTCTGCTCATCGATTCCTAATTTCCCAACATATTTCATTGTAGCTGAATACCATGAACAAAAATCAGCAGGCTAAAGAGCACTTAAAGGGGGGGTGAAATGCTCATTTTCACTCAATCTCCTGTTAATCTTGAGTACCTATAGAGTAGTATTGCATCGTTCATATCTCCAAAAAGTCTTTAGTTTTATTATATTTATAAGTGAAAGATAGACTGTACCGAGTCTTTCCGGAAAAAAACGAGCGGCTGGAGGCGGGCCGTGTGGGCGATGTGCTAAAGCTGTGCTAACGCGCCGAGCTAGTAACGTTAACAACACACAGATACATTTGTTCAACAGTTTTACTCACCGTCCGGTTCCAACGCACGACTGCGGACCTTTGTCATTGTGACTGCTCGATCCTTAAGCATTAGACGATCTGCAAATCCGTGATCTGGGCTTTGTTTATAAAACAATCATCGTCGAAATGCAGGGAAACAGTCTTGCTCAACTTGTTTTTGCCCCGGAAAAACAAACTGCATCCACTATTCCCTTAACGCTGGGTTCTTTGGGAATCTGTGCAGGTTTGTCTTGCCCTGGCAACCAAAAACCCACTTCTTTGGTGACACTGACTTCCCTAAAGCCGAGCAGAGCGCTTAGATGAGGTACTGCTTTCGCTCTCTTGCTCTGGTGTACGAGTGCGCGCGCGCCCGCGATCTTACCGGAGATGGGAGAAGTGCCCTTAGGACCCATATAAGGAAATTCCGTGACATCTGACGTCACACATGCCCATACTCGAAAAAAACTTTCCGAAACTTGTGACAAACCGGAAGGACAATTTTTGGCACAGAAATACTCCTTCAAACGTACAATTTAATTTTTGAAACTTTGTCCATGTTTAGCATGGGAATCCAACTCTTTAACAGTGTAAAAAACTCAGTATGCATGAAATAGCATTTCACCCCCCTTTAAGGAACTTTTGCCTATGGTTTAAAAATATCATAGCGAAAACAACTAGCCTAACTAATAAACATTTCAAACATTATTAAAGAAAAATAAAAACAGTAGTTAAAAAGGAACACATTTTTACTTAGCAATTGCACAAATAAATGCAACTGAACAAAGATACGTTTGAAATAAACAATGTTTTAAGATTTTCAGGTATTCAGGTACAGAAACTGTTATGAAATGTAAAATAACACTTCACTTTATGAATAAAATATAGGCCTAGGCTACATTACAAATATAGTTACAAAAGTTATTCAGTCAAGAACAGAGGGTTAATTTTCTCTGTCTTTTGTTGTTTGATTAACGTTATTATAGAGACAGCAGCAGGAATATCAGGCTGTTGTCACTTTAAGAGCTGCACTGTTCCAATATAATGTTACACATGCATTTTCTTTGTCAACTGTTTATGTTCACTTAAGACATAACCAACTGTGTTTACGAGAATATTTTGACATATTTTTGTGTGTATTTGTCCGTTTAAGTGCAAAAAGATGCGGAAGGAACTCGGTTCATTATAGCGCACCACTATTCAGTATGAGAAGCGACTTTCTGTGCGCACCGGTTTAAATGTGACTGGCAACTCTTAAATTTCTGTTTGGCTTTTCTTACCACCATGCTGATTCACTTTAAAAATCTACATACTTTTGTCATTGAAGGAAATATATATATATGTATGTATATATATATATATATATATATATATATATATATACACACACACACACACCAGTATATATGTGTGTGTGTCCTAGTTATAATACAATAGATGTTATAAGATCCAGCACTCTTCAAGAGAACAATTTTAAAGGCTTCTCCTTTTGTATTCTCTTTCTCAGTGGAATGTTGGCGACACCTATGGTGTTATGTAAAAGCTTTGAGTTTTATAATTCTCCTTTTTTCCCCTGTCACCAGCCACTGCTTACAGTAACACTATAGAGACGAATATGCCTCTCTTGCTCTCTCTGTCTTTTATTCTCCTTCACCCTATCTCTCTTTTCCATCACACATGAGAAGGAATAGCTACAAGTTATGCTCTCCTGGATTTTCTCTCTCTGTTTATGGTTTCCACACTCAGTCAATACTGTCAGTCCTGCTCAATCCATTAAGTTGAACCACCTTATTTTACTTTTTAGAAGGCTGCAGCCAGAGTTCTTTAAAGGAATACAAAATTAAGTCATCATTTACTTACCCTCATGTCATATCAAACCTAAATGATATTTTTTCTTAATTTAAACACAAAAGGAGATTTTTATGTTTTTCTTTTCCATTCAATGAAAGTGAATGGTGACCAGGTGCTATCAAGCTTAAAAAATTCACTATAAAATAATAATAACAGTGTATTAAAACAGTGTAATAAAAATGTATATGACTGGAATATGTGTGCTTTATAAATTACAGTTATGATTCATTATGCGTCATATTTACTATTACTATATATTTATATATGTTATTTATATAGGATATAATCGTACTGTGTAATTACGATTCTGTGTAATGCTCTTTTAAACCATCACACATGTGTCAGCCCTGCTGTGCAACTCTGAGCTAATGGCTTATTCTGTGTCAAACGCTGCAGGGTCTTTCACTCTATATTTTGCTGCTGATGTATGTCTCATCATCTCATCTTCACTGTTGACACTCGAGTTCTGTCATTGTCAGTGATCTGTGCCCTCATGCGACTTCAGGTGGTCGCCTAGTAACAGGCTCATTAGCATCCCTCACTTTATCTATCCCTCATATTTAATGGCTGTTTGAAATGCCACCTGGACTCAGGTATTAAACACAAGCTCATTGCTTGGAGAGTGGAAGGATGTTTGATGGCATGTTGGTTGGGGCGTCACACGACTGAACTGGAAGTCTGTAATGGAGTAATGGATTACACAGCATGAGGTGGAGAATCACATACCAGACATTAGAGAACACACATCACATGGACAGAAATGAGTAGAAATGGCATTATACTGAGACACAGTCCACAGTAGTCATTCAAAGGCCTAAACGACACATTCAGCAGTTGCGGTTCTCCTCCAATGCTGCTACTTTTGGTGATTTAAACAAGTGCAGATCAGGAATGCATCTGTGAAATTCAAATTCAAAACTTCAAGACTTTGTTCAGTTAACTCGCTGTAGATTACATTGGAATATTTGTATTAACTCTCTCCCCGCCAGCGTAAAAAAAAAAAAAAAAAAAAAAAAAAAAAGTTGAACAGTGGAAAAACAGTGAAAACACAGAAAGCCAGAAAATTCAATCAAGTGGCGGGGAAGCGGTGTCTCATAAATGACGGAAAATTCCTTTACCGCAAAAGCAAAAGTAACGTAATTGAAGAGGTCTTTTATATTAAATAATTCCAAGTAACATATTGACAATAAAGCACTACAAAATGACAATAATAATAATTACAGGGTTTATTAGTTAGTTACTTACTTACATTTGCCCAAATATGTTATTTAATGTAGTGTTTAATTGCTTTGCTTTAAGATTATGTAAACCCATGAGGCAAGAAAAACTTAAAAGCATAGCCTATTCATATACAAAACTTCTGGTTACATGACAGTTATTTTAAAGAAATCCATGCAAAAGTTAATATTAGATCATTTTAAAATACAGTGAAGGATGTACCGAATATTCTTCAATTTTATGTAAAACAGAAATATGATGAATATCAGATCATGTGGGCAAAAATAAATGCAAAAAAATAAGCTTTTTTGCATAGTTGTTTTTGACACATGAAAACTGTAACAATGCATCTTACAAGGTAACACAATGAGTTTTTGAGTCCTCGAATTAAGTCCCCACATTAAGTCCTTGAATTTGAGGGTATTGGACCTGGAAAGACCTTGAAACGTCCTTGAATTTGAAGTTAACCAAAGGTGTGGGAACCCTGTAATTATTATTATTATTATTATGATTATTTTAAATGTAGTCAAAAAAAAAAACTGCTTTATTGTCAGTATGCCATTTGGAATTATTTAATAAAAAACTTAAAATGCATTTATGTAAAACTTCCCTAAGAAAAAATATTAATACAAAACTGAATGGGTAATTATATCTTTGGTAAACCAGATTTATTTATTTGTTTACCAATTATATATATGATGCCTAAAACTATGCTACAAACAAAAGTGATCTGTTGTTATTGATTTTATTCCAAGCCAGTAATAAATCTGCACTTATATCGAGTTGAATATCAACTTTTTTGCCATCTAGTTCAAGTTTGGTCCTTGATGGCTTAAGTCACAGTTGTTTTGTGTTCATCTATGTGCGTTTCTTGTCTGTAGTGTCCAGGTCAGGTCTTTTAATGAATCATTGCAGAGGTTTTTATTAGACTAAGCTGACAGAGATAAAATCTGCATTCATTTTGGGCATTTCAGCATTAAATTCAGCTTAGCTGTCAATAAGATGAAGGTATACAGGAGTATACATTTTTAGAGACTTTTTCTGCTCTCTGTTATACTGACACATTAATTGATCATTATTTTAAAATGTCTTTGTCAGCACTAAAATATTTCAGTCGATACATCTCTGGTTGGAACATCTTTTTAAGGTTTTGGGATCTTGGATTCATCACTGGCATTTAAAAATCTCTACTATTTTACTGTCTTTTTCTGTCTAAGGTATCCACCATTTTTTGATGATAATCCTTTTGGCATCTACCAGAAGATTCTGGCCGGAAAGTTGGAGTTTCCACGACATCTGGATTTCTATGTTAAGTGAGTTTGATAAAGAAAACACAACCAAAAAAATGACACATGCCACATTTATAGCATACATAAAACACAACGTCTAGTGAAATCATGTCAGCATAAACAAGAAATATTTTATCTCAAATTTGTATTTGTTTTTTTGTTTAAAAAAAAAACTTACAACCAATTTTAATTTGGTGAAATTAAGCTGAAATAAATTTTTTATTAAAAATGTAAAATTATTAGATGAAAAACTGTAAACTTAAATGAAAATGAGAAAATTACTAAATCATTAAAATGAAAACTTTGAAAACTGAAAAGATTCAAATTATTCAAAATATCAATAAATACTGTAATGGTATATAAATAATGCTAGACTAACACTGGTAAAACAAAAATACAGTAAGTTAAATTTAAAAAGCTAAAATTCAGTTTCATTGCTCCTCCCACATTAAAATATATTAAGTTAAATAAAAATGTATATGTCTTTGAACATCAATAATGACTATTTTAATAACTTTGTAACAAAAACATCTTCAAGTATTTAAATCCATTAATATGGTAGTAGACCACACTTAAAATGTAACAATTGTCATATTATATTCTCTCATAGATACACATAACACATGTCCTCTAATGAACCCATCTAAACTTGTCAACTAAGCACACTGGCAGCTGCAGGAGTGGAGGCATCCTCTAGATTACAGACAGATGGGTCTGTTTACTCCATTACTCAGGGTGCTTTTGAACTTAAGGAGCTCAGGATTCAGCAAACAAGCTGCTGTTTCATCTTGATGTTCAAAAAATACAAAAGTAATCCTTAATGATACAGAACAATATCCTCTCTTAGTTGTATCATCTATCTAAGAACCTCTTCTTCAGCTGTGATCGCGTACAGCCTGTTTAAACATTTCAAAGACTTTTGAAACTGCATTGATTTGGACTTAAAAACGATGGTAAACAATGAAGTCCATTGTTAGAAGAAAAATCCAGGAATGTTTTCCTCAAAAAAAAACATAATTTCTCTCCCACTGAGGAAAGAAAGACATGGATATCTTGGATGGCATTGGGGTGAGTAAATTATTAGGAAATTTTCATTTTGAGGTGAACTAATCCTTTAAGTAAGCTCACGGAAATAGAGACAGACAGTCACTTCAGGCAAAGCAAATCCGTGTTTCCTTTCAACTGACATGTTTACTCTAGTTACAGTTGTGAAAGTAGCCAAACGACATCTCCTGTCACTAAGGGTTTAACAAGCTTGATAAGATAATAGTATCGTGAAGTCAAACACACATGATCACTGGAGAATGAATAACATCTGCCAGGGAGGCTAGAGTGAATGGTAAGGTCATCTGTAACAAGATTGCTCCAGGCGTCTCTCGTGTTGGGTTGAGTGAGAATATCAACGCCACAGCAGTCGACATGCTAATGCGCTCGCCTTCGCAGCTTGAAGCGTGTTGGATCATAGATACAGATTATTTTTGTCAGTGCAAAGATTTTTATGTTTGAAGAAATTGTTTTTATTTTCATAAGCTGATTAAAGCTTTTGCACAATGAATAATCTCTTTAAGATAGTGGTTCTCAAACTTTTCAGGCATTTGTCAAAAAAAAATGCCTCTCTTGTATAGGGACACAAGATATCAGAAAAAAATTAGATATTTTGCTTTTTGTACATTTATTGATATATCGTTTGATGGTGGATATTAGATTCCTTAAATATATTTCCACATGTTTTAATAGAATATAGATTTAAATTTGTCATCATCTAGCATAACATTTTATTCTATTATAATGAAGATTTAACTCTTGAAAAAAAAAAGTACAACAAACATTGCATTTACGAATATTTACATTTACTAGACTCTTTTATCCAAAGTGACTTACAAATGAGTAATACAACAAATGCTTCATCTTAAGCAGGCAATAAATACAAGTGCTTGTAATACAAAGTTCCAGACATTGTTCAGAAGAGTACAAGCAGAATAGTTCAAAGTTTATTAATGTTACATATTGAAACATGCCATAAACTGTTTCTGACCACACACATTCTTAGATCATTTTTTGAAGACTTACATTTATATAGTATTTGTATACTTTTACTTTTATTTAGCAGATTTCAATACTGCTCATTTATAATGCTGTGTTGCCAAAATGTAGTATACAGATCATTTATTTTAGTTTTTTTTATTTCATTTTCTTTTCTTTTTCAGCAAAGTAGTACAATATTAGTATTTAATATTAGCCATTTATCGGTTATCATAACATTACAATAATTATTGGAATCAGCCAGAATTTGAATAAGGAGTCTTCCTAATCTTAATTTCTGCCTTGTGCATCTTAACTTTCCTGTGTGTATTGAATAATTAAATAATGTGCCTTTTTTAACCATAGTGATTCTCATCTTCTGTCTTTGCTTGTCTAGGGACCTAATCAAGAAGTTTCTGGTAATTGACCGGGCAAGAAGGCTTGGAAACATGAAGGTAAGCAAGGTGTTAGTAACAGATATTTTCTATAGTGCTTGTATGGTTGAGCAAGCTATTTCTGCAGGAATCAGCATCTGGGATATTTCCTTTGAGAACATTATTATTTTGATACACTCTTCTTTCTGTCCATATGGACTCTTTATAGTCATATCACATTCAGGTTGAGAATTGAGAATCCATGAATCATCTAACATATTAAACTTTTCCTTGGCCAGTTTTGCATCTTAATAAGCAAATAATAAGACCTTGATTGATTCCTGCGAGATTTTTCTCCCAAAGGCCACAGTTGGCCACATGTTTCCCATTTGTGAAAAGGAGGTTGCCTATCTGCCTAGAGGGGATGAGATGAGGCTCTGGAGAAACTCCCTGGACACTCACAGAGTGATTCTGACACCGGGAAACTCTCCCACCATACCTCCCTTCCAACCCCCATCAGTCGAGGTGGAAAGAGAGGAAAGAACTGCAGACAGAGTCCTTGTGCAAAATGTTTCTGCATCTCCAGCTTGAGTAATTCAAACAGTTGCGGTTTAATGGCGGTTACTTTTCTAAATCGTCCTTTGAGAGGAAATAATTCAATAACTGGCGCCAGATGAGGTGGCAGCAGTGCGCCAGGGCTGTCACACCTAATGTGATGCATATCGTGACGGTGATGTCATGGGAAGTGTGTGAATGGTTGCGTCATTTTCCCATTAACAACAGTTAATGCTGTTATTATAATTCTCTGCATGTGAGGAACGAGCTGTGCTGAAATGAATATCTCTCTGTTTGTTTTTGTTTTTTTAGATTTAATAAATTGTGATTTATTCAGATTTACTTTTTGTTGTCAATGCCTATTCAGAGTAGGAGACAAAGATGGCAAATTTTTGAAGAAATGTCACATAGGGCGGACTTATCAGGCTAGATGTTTCTATTGTTAATTTAGCTTTCTTTCTTTCTTTCTTTCTTTCTTTCTTTCTTTCTTTCTTTCTTTCTTTCTTTCTTTCTATCTCTCACTCTATTCTCCTCCTTATGAGAGTTTAAGAGCCGGCAGCCCAATCACAGCTGTGTTTGCACTGTTTCCACAGCAAGGCCAGGTCCTGCTGGCAGCGCTCATTCACAAGTGCAGATATCTGTTATTCCACTTGAGTGGATGTCTATCTCTCATAGTCCCACAGTGCAATGCGTGGCCCAAATTCTGAGGTTTCTAGAAGACTTTGCATTGTTGCCCCACTTTTCTTTTCCTCTCTAAGAAACTAAAAAGACAACACGGTGGCTGAAAAGACTGTTTGGTATAAAATGGATTCAAATGAAGAGTGAAATGTTCAATGTCAGATCTAAAAGTGTTAATAGATATATTATTCATTGTAGCACATTTAAGGTTTTTATTCTTGTCACAGTTTTAACTGTGATGGTTTGTCTCAAAATGTAAGACATTATTCTACAGGGTGGGCCATTTATATGGATACACCGTAATAACATGGGAATGGTTGGTGATATTAAAGTCCTGTTTGTGGCACATTAGTATATGTGAGGGGGCAAACTCCTCAAGATGGGTGGTGACCATGACATATACTAATGTGCCACAAACAGGACTTTAATATCACCAACCATTCCCATGTTATTACGGTGTATCCATATAAATGGCCCACCCTGTACTTTAATGTTCATTTAGTTATAGTAATCCATCACATTATTGTGTATTATTTTTGTCTTCTTCCAGAATGGGGCTGATGATGTGAAAAAGCACAGATGGTTTAAGTCAGTAGACTGGGAGTCTGTGCCGTGTAGAAAACTTAAGGTAAGCACCTCAGTTCTGTCGTATAGAGTTTTAGGATATGCCCTGTTATTAAAGATTAATTTAATACCACTAATCATTTTTGTAAGATTTCCAAGCCATTGCTGGCCACATTAGTGTCAACGCCTCTTTAAAAAGTCATTTTACTTGCTTTATTGTTAGAATTACAAAGCCAGAATATTCCCCAAGGTTTACTGGACATAGTTTCCCAGAAGGCCTTGCTAGCTGGATAATGGGAAGTACAGTATACACTACCAATAGTCAATTATGCTTACCAAGGCTGCATTTATTTTATCAAAAATGAAGTAAAAACTGTAATATTGTGAAATAATATTACTATTTAATAGAACTGTTTTCTATTTTAATATATTATGTAATTTATTCCTGTTACGACAAAGCAGAATTTTCAGCACTCATTAATCCAGTCTTCAGTGTTACGTTTTTCGGAATCATTCTTAGACCCAATTCCGATTTTCTTTTTTTTTTCTCCCATGTGGCAAAGATGACCCAGGAACGTGTAAACAGAAAAAAAATAACACATGGATTCTGATATTCTCAGGTCGGTTTCAGACATCATTCAAATGTGGAAAAAATCTGATATGAATCGGATATTTGCGTTTGTGTCTACCATGTAATCGGACAGATTGGATATTCCCCTGTCAATGCGAGTCGTACGTAATTGAAAAAGTGACGGTGGCGAGTTGACGGTGGTCAACTCAGGTGGACACCAACTGTGATCACATGACTCTTTTTCAGTGGGTTTAGGGTTCAGTGGGTTTATCAAAAACCCAACGTTTTGATGATCTGGTATCATTTTGTCTGCGTCCATTAGCCTAAGCTTTTCCGGGTCAGTATGTCTACCTTGGGTTGTTTTGCCAAGTGTAAAGCATAAATGCAGATATCGGATATGGGTCACTTTTAAAAGAGGATGTAAGCTGGTCGTCAAAAAAAAAAAAAAAAAAAAAACGGATATTGTCAATAAATGGTGCACAAGAAACACATTATTATTATTATTATTATTATTATTACTGTCGATGTTAAAATGGTTGTGCTGCTTAATATTTTTGTGGAAACTGATACATTTGATCAGTTTAATGCATCCTTGTTTATTACAATTAGTCATTTCTTTTCTTTATTTCTTTTTTTTGTTCAGTAACCCCAAACGTTTGAATGCTAATGTATATTTAGCTGTATCTGAAGCTTTGTTAATGAGTTTCTCTCTCCTTCCTGTGACAGCCACCCATAGTTCCAAAGGTATCTCATGAGGGTGACACATCTAACTTTGACACCTATCCAGAGGATGAGTGGAAGAAGGACACACCTGTACCAGCTAAGGATCTGGAAATTTTCAAGAACTTCTGAAAGGATATTCTTTTTAATGACACAAACGACAGGACTTGGTAGAAGATAATAAATTGGAGCTAAAGGTTTAACTTAGCCATTCAGGGGACATTAAAAGGTCATAGTTGCATTATTATAGGTATGTCTTCCCTGCTTGTCCCTGAGTCCTGCACACTTGAGAAACAGAAATAGACTTCTTATGATCACCATTATTGGCATCATAATTATCATCAAACGAATAAGGAGGAAACAGTTTATCACTTCAGCATCTACTAAGTGATGAATAACATCATTCTTCACTGTCTGAGTCTCTTTATATTATGCAAAATATCATTTAAATTAGCAATAATAACAAGGTTCTGTTCAAGGTCCCTTTTGCGGGATCTATCCTATTCTAGACAATGTCCTTTTTCACACCGGACACTTGAACAGGCACATAATCAAGCAGCAGTCTAACTGCGACACGCTTTTACTATCACAGCTTTTCAACTGCGTAACAAAACTGCCAGTCTATACTAAAAATAAATAAGTAAATAAACAGTCAAATTTTGTGGTTACTATGATCAATATTTCCGTTAATAACGGCCATACATTTTAAAATGGTAATTTTTTTTATTCAATAAAAATGATTACAAAAATGTATAGTCTGAAACGTAATTTACATGAGGTTGTGGGCCGCATCCAAATAGTCATTAATCTACACATCAGAACCCAAACTGCTTAAGTCTCCTGAATTCAGTCATATTTACTGAACAGAAAGTGCTGCTTGTGTCTATTTTATTTTTTATTTTATTTATTTTTCCTTCCCACAATAGGTGAATAGTTTGCCTCCGGTATTCTATTTGAAAACTATAATCTTTTCATATGAATCATGGAAGCCCATTTCCAACACATTAGGGAAAATGCTTTGGTAAATCTTAATTTTGACATAATTGAACTATGACAAAAATTCAAAATTATGTTTATATAAGTTAAAAAAGACATTTTGTCATAATTATGACTTTGTATCTCAATTTTGACTGTTATAATAAGAGAGATGAAAATTCACTGACTTTATCGTTTTTATTTCAATTTTGACTAAGATTATTTCTTTTTATCTCATGACTTATGTCATTTGATTTATCTAAATTTCGACTTTATCTCATTACTGTTTGATAATTTTGACTTTTTGTAATCATTTCTACTTTATCTCTTTGTTTTTTTTTTGTTTTTTTGTGGTGGGGAAAAAAACGTGTTCTGTGTGAACGGCCCCAAGTATCCAAAGAGCTTTTGAACACATTTCTGCCAGGATGTCATACTGAGAATAGCAGGTAAAATAGAGGTACAGTAGCACTTACCTAATC